>NC_034414.1:31189712-31285337 GCF_002078875.1 Numida meleagris | reverse complement strand
GGAATGGTTTAGGACAAGCTTGTGTCTTTAGTGTATTTTAGTAGTTCTCTTCTGCTGGTTAAACACCATGAGATGTGGGAAAAAAATTCATAATATGAAGAACTGAAGTCACATCTCTAAAATAACAGAGCTTAATGGCACCTTTACATTCAGTGCTAGTTTTGTAACTTCTTTTAGGAGAAATTTTTCCTATAGATGTCATTTTAAATTGCAAGACATTGTTATTAAACACCTATGATATTTATTTTAAGGTTCAAAGAATGTGAGCAAGTCAGAAGAAAACTTGTTAACTCCAAAATGCTGCAACAAAGTTGTTTACAGAATGTCATGGAATAGTCCCACTGTTAAAGAGTCTCAGGAGATCAGCAGCAGCGAGGGAATTCTGCAAGGAAACAGTTCTTCAGAATCTGCTTTCATATTTGAAAAGCCACCAGTTCTTCCAGATGATTACAAACTCACAGCTGAAGATCAACAAGACAACAGGTTAAAGCTTTGTGAAGAAGCAAATAATTTAACTGCAGAAACATTACTGAAAGTTAAACGAGCTTTCTCTGCATCTGGAAGTAATCTTCACCATCTGAGAGCTGATACACAGCCTTCTTTCTCAGGTGTAACAGGTGAAACATTAACAGAAACTCTGCATCTCACAGGACTTAGTCGAGAGAAAGAATTGGTAGCTGAAGTTTCTCAAAGTCCAGCAAAGTTAGAGTCCAGAGAGCTGTTCTACCAACAGAATCAGTCTGATGCTACTGATAAGCAGCAACCAAAAAAAGATGAAATTAAGGCTTTGGAGAAAAAAAGCTTCCGAACTTCTATTGAAATTGAACTTCAGGTCCAGAAACCAGATATAAGAAATGTAGTAGAACTTCCTGTGACACAAGTACTAATCAGAGAAGACAATTTGACTGTTCAGAACACTTCATCAAAAGATGACTTTAAAACATTAGATTCCTTTGGAAGAAAAGAGGAACTAGAGCTAATGCATCCACAAACAGCTGAAAATGGAACGGTAAAATGCTGTAATTCAGAAGAAGGTACTTCCAAACTTCCAGGGGCAGGACAGCTTCCTGCCTTGCAGTTGCCTACATCAGGAAATGAAGTGGGCAGCCAATACTTGCAGGCTGAAAATTCTGCTAGAACTTTAAATAAGACATCAGCTGTTTCTGACCATGGAAAGGTTTCTGACCACATACAGTGGTTTAACAAGCTTTCATTAAATGACCCAAGTTCTGTAAGCAAAACAAAACCACCTCTTAAATTCCAACGTACTCCTGTTCGACAGTCTGTAAGAAGAATGAATTCCTTATTGGAGGCTAACAAAAGATCTATAAGCTCTCGGCTCAGTATAGCTAATGATGTTGGTTCACCACTCGTAAAATCTTTGAGCTGCGATTCTGCACTGTCCTGCTGCACAGAAAAACCCAATAAGAATTCCATAGCTTTGTCACTCAGGAGTGAAAGTACATTTGACCAAGTATCTACATCTCATTGTCAGCTTGACCTAACATCCAAATCATGTTGCAGACATCTGTATCCATCAGACAAGCCAGATGGTTCTGTAAGAACTGCTGGAATCTACAGACAGAAAGTGACTGTTCATCCATCCAAGTCTGTTCTAGAAGATCTAACCAATCATGAAACAGTGAAATCTTGCTTAAAAGTTAATGCAGATGTAAACATTCCAGGTTTTGCTCCGGAAAAGTCTACAATCACAAGAAGTGCTCCAGCTAAAGAAAAAGCTCGTTATAGAGGCTCTCCAAAGAATCCAATATCTAAAGTGAAACTGCTACCAGCTGCAAAACCAGTGGACTTATAGAATTAATTATGATTGCGAAATGGGCTTATTGTAGCTTGGTTAACCTTTGGGAAAATCTACATTGTTCTTGTGATGTGTACAAGTCTATACCTTGTACGTAACGCCTTAGGATTTATGTTGAGGTGGTTTTTTTACTTACGCTTCTCTTATAACTGCTAGTCAGTTCATTCAAATTGATTTGATTTTGTAGTGTTTTTACAAATGTTCTCGTTTGTTTACCTCAGCTTCTAGAAGCGTGCTGCATGTCCCAGAACAATTTTAGCAGCATTTAGACTAAATAACAGTTACAAACAGACCTAATAGATAGAAGATATGTCTTGGTGCTGGATCTTGTTGATTTTCTTTACTTCCTAGTTTCAAATGTATTGTGGCACTATTTTGGTATTTAAGTTGGACCTATTACCAACTCTACTTTTGAGAATTTTTCTTCATTTCTACTGGAGTAAATATTCAGCCAGAGAAAAGTCTTAATTTCGTCAGGCAGCGCCTTCTGCAATATGTACTGAGTATCTTCAGTTGTGGGCAGCAGAATGTTTTGCTATGAAAAGACAGTCTTAACTTATTTCTAGCGCAGTAGAATAGTGTGAACTAGATGCTTCAGAAGAAGATTTTAGATGCTGATGATGTTGAAAGGGGGATGATTGTAAGAAGCCATAGTCTGTCAAAAGTTGATTTGCACAAGCAATTGTTTACATCTTTTGAAAGGAAAACTGTTTGTCATCAGTTGTAAAATTATTTAAGAGTAAACGCTTGAAACTGTTAGCTGTCTGTATGTGCAAATTGTTGGCAAAATATAAGAGCTGAAAGCACTGGGTACTTTTGGTTTTAATAAAACCATGGGTTTTGTTCCTTCTTTGAGCCCATTCTTCTATAGTGACTTAGAAGTTTAGCTTATGTTGTCGTATACACAAAGGCTGTGAGCATCAGTGAATAAGTCTGAAAGTGCTGAAATCAGAAATCGTTCTATTCTGGCTCTCAAAGATGCAAGTTGGTGATTTTCATTACTAGCAAAAGGCGTGGTATAAAATAGTTCAGCAAGAGTAGGCTTATAAGGTGATCTATTAATGACAGGACCGGTTCTGCTTCCTTTCTGCATCCCCCTTCTTTCCCTTATTTGGAGTGGATGTCAGAGCAGCGGTCCCCAGTAGGGATTATTCTAGATTCTGTTTTAAGGTGTCGTGCAAAGTGTTTGAGAAGCATGTGGTTTGCGAATATACATATTGCTGCCTTTAAGCATTATCTTCTCCAATAAATGTTGAAAGATGTTCTTGTGTAATGAGAAGGCACGACAGATCTTTGCAGAAGTCCACCAGTTGCAACCCAATTGCTACTGATCTGCTTCTTGTGCTTCAGAAGCTTTAAGCTGAGTCATCTGGAAAGTAAGGTGTTACAATCCAGATTCCAAGTTATTTTCTTTTGTCAGTATTTCAGGCTGTTACAGCGAATAGCTGGGGGGGGTGAGTATTGCTAACTTAGTACCGGCTGAATGTTTTTGCTTACTAACAATGGGTTTGAGACCCAAAGCAAGCAAGAAAGTAGGCTCACTTCCAGAAGCCACTGGACTAAGGCAACTTTAAGGCTTTAAGATAAGATAGGCATTATCTGGAAGAGAAAAAAGTAAACTATTTTTGATCACAAAGTAGCAGACTTAAAGCAGGGAGATTTTGGTGGGGGACTGACAAACCAACCCTTAAAATCCAATGAAGACTGTCAGAGGAAGTGCTAAGGCTTGATTTTAGAGGTTGCACAGAATTGTTAGACACATGATGACTTTGTTTTGTAAACAGATGTTTTGGAGAAAGGGAATAGAAATAGCAGGCATGGGATTAAGCAGTAGCGACCTGCACTGGACAGGTTACTGAAATGAAGAAAGGGACCAGAGGCCAGGAAATAAACATCAGTCACTTGCTGAAAGTAGTTCCTGGGTCTGTTGTGTTCTTTGAAGCATCAGGTCTGGGGGTTTCTGCAGATATCTCTATTCTGAAAAGGAGGGCGTGAAATTCACAGCAGCAGTTGTGTTACACAGAATAGTCATCGCGTAAAACAGGCATTAGAAATGATTGTTTTGCTAGGTGCTCTTAATTATAGACTTCAAGTACGGAGAGATCCTTTCACAGTCTTCTGTTAACAGCAGCTCGAGGTCCTGTTTGCAGATTTGCTTATCCTGCAGCCCTTTACCTGCAAGTGCTGGGAGCTGCTGGCCGTGCCGTTGCCTTGTCTCCTGCCCTTATGTAATGCCGCCAGCCCGCAGTTCAGCTACGGAGCATCCTATTCTGGAAGACAAATCCCGGTGAGAAGACAAGCGCAGCGTGGGAAACGAGAGGTGACATCCCTGTAACGGCGTCAATCTACCAAAAATAAACCGAAAGTTGTCAGAGCGTTGCGTTTGGCGTGTCGCACCGGGCCTCCTGAACGCCCGTTTGACAAACCCACGCGGTGCACGGCAGCGCCAGGTGCTCGGGGGGGGGCTGGGGCTGCGCACGGAGGATGCGCGGCCGCGGAGCCGCTGCGCCCGCAGAGCCGTGCCGGGAGCGGAACGGAGGTGAGTGCGGTACGGCGCGGCTCGGCGCCCCGGGCTGCAGCCCGGCTTCCTCAGGCTCCGCGCAGGCAGCGGCAGGCCGTGCTGCGCTCCGCCTCGTGGCACGGGGAGTGCGCAGAAAGCGGGCGGTTTTCTCTAGGTGGCAAACGGCGGTTCGGGCTGTGCGAGGCTGCCTCCTGCAGAGGCCGGCGGGGACGTGCGGTGCGCTGGTGCCGCACAGGCGAGACGGGAGTACCGCCGGCGTTGTTTTTTCAGCCATTTTCGCCTCAAAGACGTTGCAGCGTTCCTGGCTGGCAAAGGGCTGCGGTGCGGGGACGTCTGGTGCGGGGAAATCGGACGGCCAAAGGGGGGCCGAGAGGGTCTTTGTTTGGTTAAGAGATTGTAGACAGGCATTGCAATCATAGCACGATGGGAAAATGATTAAAATTCAACCGGAGACAATAATGATTAGTTTAATTTTGTTTTTGTGTCTAATTAAACTGTACGCTGTAGCTGTTCAGTGAAAGGTATTCGGGGGAGCCAAACGAACCCTCTCTGCTTCAGGTGGGAAGATGATGCGTGCGCAGTAGGCAGCCTCTTGTCTTAAGGCAGAAATAGAGCCACGATGCGGGTTGTTCTGCTGCTCTCAGTGCTTGGTTTTTCAGGCCATGCAAGCACACAGCTTGGGAAGCATCTCCTGTCTGAAGAAGGCTTTGCATGGAGCCCTGAGGTTTAGAAAACAGCATAACAAACACATGGGGGAGGGGAAACCGATTTTCATTAAACAAAGCAGTGGATCCATTTTGTTTGCAGCGGCTGCTTAATGAACACTGCAGGGAAACACAGAGCAGAAGACTGATTTGGGTAATTCACTGTTTTGGTTTTTTTTTCCTGAAGGGAAGAAGCTCTTCGCTATTTCCCTCTGGCCCCCACAGATCTTCAGCTGATCCTAGAAGCTGAGATAGTGAGCTGTGATGTGTAGTAATAAGAGGAGCGTTATTTCCACTTTGTTTTCACAACCGTTTCTAATCAGATCCATTTATTTTTCCCAGGCTGCAGTTGGCTACCACAATGGCAAGCACCCTGCTCTGTTCCATGACGTTCCTGCTGGTGTTCGGGTTGGCCTCGGCTTACAGCCACGGTGCCAGGACTCCGGACAGGGTCTCTGAAGCTGACATTCAGAGGCTGCTTCACGGGGTGATGGAGCAGCTGGGCATCGCCCGGCCCCGCGTGGAGTACCCAGCGCACCAGGCCATGAACCTGGTGGGCCCGCAGAGCATTGAAGGTAGCTGGCTTCTTCTGCTTATGGTGAATTTGGTATTTATTATTTATATGGAATTTATCGGTATCCTTCGAAAACAATTCTCACTTTGCAGAGGTACCTATGCAGAATATCCTGAGCTTAAAATCACAGGCTTCTTCACCCTGTTGTTGTCCAACTTCTGCTTTTAAATTGTCAGCTATCTTTTACTTTTCCTAAAGCAATGATTTGGGCTGAACACGCAGTGGTTTTCTATGTACAAGCTTTGTAGAAAAAAGCTACGTTATCTTGGAAATATTTGGCCTCTCATACCTCATAATAACACAATTTACAAAATTCTTCCTTAGTATTGAATGTAACTATATCACATATATGTTTCACATGAAACAAACGTAAGCTGTAGGCCTCAGATCTCATGGACTTTTGGAAACATTTGTGGACCAGAGGAGACCAAACATTTGTGATGTTATGCAAGGTGAAGGAAAAAACCTTACTGAGGGGGATCTGACGTTTCCCAGAGATCTGTACAGCATCAGGGGAGGCACCAATGGTGCAGTGCACTGGGGGGGGGTGAGGGTGGAAAGGACACAGCTGCCCTTTTCCCTGCAATGCTACGATAGCATCTCGAGACTCTGTTGCTGTGATAAATACACCAGGCTCAGGTTCATTGTTCTGGCCAGTGGTTCTGGTCTCACTTTGTGCGAGTAAAGTTTTCTTGGAATCAGTCTCTTCTAACTATGGAAACCATCTGAAATATCTGGCTCAAATATTAGGGTAATGTTGCAAAATGCATTGCCATTTGAATTGTAATGAACTGGCCCTTACTTTAGTATTGCAGTATAAGGTTGAAGGTATGCAACTCAGAATATTGTTGTTAATGTGCAAACAGAGCAGAAAATCCCAGCCCTTCTCTCTCTCTACATTAAGCTGCTTTCACAGAATGTATTTGCTTTAAAGTTCATAGAAAGTCTGCATCCATTTCTGTCTTCACATTCAGGTCTAATGACTGACCTCATCAAAGAGATAAAATTGTCCTAATGAAGGCTGAGGAGAGGATTAAACCTGAATATGCATTTCTACGTGATCATTGCAGACCTAAAGAAACTTTCATCTCTCTCTGTTTTTCTGCAGACTTAAATGTGAGAGACAGTAGGATAAAGAGTAATATTTAGTCTGTGCCCTTTCCTCCTTTATTAATGCTAATATGTAGAGAAATAGACTGGTAGTTTTAGTAATTTGGGGACAATTTCTGGTAAACTTCTGGTAAATCTCCTCTCCATCTCTCTCTTTCTCCCCTTTCCTTTTCTCTTTTCCCTTTTATTTTCCACTTTAGAAGCGTAAGAAATAGTAAATCTCTGACTCTTGAGTTTTTCTATATGCATATATATATATACGTACATTTTAAGCAAAGAAATTGGAACAGGTATGTAAATCCAACTTTAATGTCAAACACTTCTCTTCATTAGTTTTTCTGCCGTAAGTTTTTCAGATAACAGCCACTTGCTCTTTGATTGGTTTCTTGTTGTGGTATTAGTCTACCTGTATACTGTCATACAGCTATCTGCTAAAACAGCAGATTATAAATCGAAGAAAAAAAAACAATTCTGAATGTTTCAAAAGTGTTCATTCCAGTTACAAAGTTAACATAATCTTCTGTCATTATACATTATATTTTTCTATCTCGCCTTTTTTAAAGATACACAAAATTCAGTAAATATTCACTGTTTCTTTTTTAAATATAGACTGTACAGTATTGGACAACTAATCCAACAAAACTAGAATTTCTTTCTCTACCAGTGATTTTACCTATTAACTCTGAAGTCTTTCATAAGGTAACAGTGCTCTATTTTATCCTCTTTTTATATTTATTTTCACATAATTTCAGTGAAAACTGCGTGGTGGGTTTGACTTCAAGGTGTCTACTTTGGAAACAGAACTGCTGGCATGGTATGGTAAGACTCAAAATAGTCCAGTTTTGCAAGAGATGCACAATACTCCCACAGGTGGTATCTGTCTGACAAACTGCATTCGTGACCTTTTTCCCAACCATCTGCCCACTGATCCATTAATGCCATGAGACTGATGCTCACTTGTGCATCAAATGCCTTGTGGCCATAGCTCAAGGACTGGAACTGAGCAGTGGCACATGAAGCTGCAGCCCAGGTTGTGATGTGGAAGCCAAGAAGTCTGTGCCTGTAGTGCTGGTGTTGGCTGGCAGTGGTTTTGTCTGATTGGTGGAGAGAGGGCCTGTGAGTAATATTCCCAGAAGTACCTGTAGGAATGGTTAATGATTTATGGTTGAGCTATGGAAGAGTTAGCTGCACGTGGCTTTAGATGGCATCAGTTCTTCTTCTTAGGGGTTCACATATGAACTTTCCCTAATACAGTAACATGATCATCACTGGCTAGTAATTATTTATGCAGGTACTTTTAAAAATCTACAAGAAAAAGGAGGAAAACTAAGAGGTAAGGAAAGGAAGAAAGATAAGGACAGAAGTTCTACAGATTCAACAAAAGAGGTCAGTGTAAGTTTTCTCTTTAGTTTGAGTTGGAGAGGCAGGGACTGGAATATGTCATAGCAAAATAGGATTTTCATAGAGATCATCTGTAGCAAAATGGTAATTCACTAACTGCTCTCATGAGATGCTGTCTTCACTGGGAATTTTTGCCTGAAAGTAGTGGCACTGGGTATGAAAATGGTATTATCTGAGAGAAATTCTGAGCTGCCCAGAGTGTTGACGTCCGTCCATTTTTCAGACCACAGTTTGCAGTGACCAATGTGGACAGTTAAAGCCTGACTCATCTCATGCTGGTGTCATCACCATCAGCCCACAGACTGTTCTGGAGTGCATCTGTTTCTCATTTTGACCAGATCTTGCACCTCAGGAAAAAAAAAGCAAACAGTTTACCACTCGCAATTTAATAAATTTATTGTGTTATTGCAGAAGATTGTTCTGAACATGTTTTTCTTAACAAATGTTTTTGTCAGAAATTGCACCACCAACTCTAGCGTAGACCCCAGCTGTGTTGATAAGTGTGCATGCCATCAGCTTCAACGCAGCCAGGATTCCAAAAGATTTTCAAAAGGCCAACATTTCACCAATTACATGTGTACTCTTGCAAACGAGGTGCTGTCAAGAAAAAATAAGTTGTGTTACTTTGGAATTTGGAAACAAATTTAAGCTGCCATAATATAGACAAGTTTATGCTAACTGCCTTATTATAATGAAATGTTTGCAAATTTCTGAGTGATTATCATCATAACCTTTTCCAGCTGAATAAGATCTTTATTTTATCCATAAAAATGCTATTGCTGTTAGTTCATAAACAGGTTTCCTAATTATGCTCATTTTCCATCTCTGGTATCTACATTTTTTCCAGTGTTAATCATCATATTCTGACTTAAAACCGCTAAAAAACGGTGTTTCAAGGAACTATATATGGTCTTTTTTCCCCCCTAGAAAAATTTAGGGCTGACTTGGCAGTAGTCAGGAAAGTCACAAACTTGCTATGCACCAAGGACAGCTAGAAGATGGACATGTTTCTGAAAATGCATTTATCTGTGCCTCCTCTTCCAGAACCACCATAGTTTTCTTCTTGATGGACAAAACCAAACCAAACAAAAACAGCAAACCAAAAAAAACCCAGCATTATACAACTTAGAAAGAGAATTTACTGTCTTTTCTTATATTGAAGTCTATAAATACATAGAATCATAGAATCATTTGAGTTTGAAGGGACCCTTAAAGGTCCTTTAGTCCAACCTCTCTGCAATGAACAGGGACACCTACAGCTAGATCAGGTTGCTCAGAGCCCTGTCCAGCCTGCCCTTGAATGTCTCCAGGGACGGGGCATTCACCACCTCTCTGAGCAGCCTGTTCCAGTGCCCCACCATTGTAAAATCTTCCTTATATCCAGTCTATATCTCCCTTCTTTTAGTTGGAAACCATTTCCCCTTTTCCCCTTGTACAGAAGTCTACTTGCTTTTTCCTTTTTTATTTGTCTATTTACCTGTTATCTCAGGTCAGAATGCTGAGATGGGAGTAGAGTCTAGCAGATGCCTGACAGAGAGTTTAATCTACCAAGAAATTGCTGTGAACCACTCAAATTAGGTGACCACTGAGCAGATTTGCCTTCTGAACATGCTCCAGTTCCTAAACAGAGCAACCCCATGCTTACTACTTTTATTTCTATAGCAATGCTCTCTCTCTTTGTGACTTTATCTTATTAGAAAGAAGCATGGCAGAGACTAAGCAGTGATGCTTAGAGAAGGGTTAAAAACCCAAATCTAGAAAATCAAACTGTTATTTAATGAGTAACTGTATTTCTGTGGTTACTATTTTGCTTCATTACTAAAGTACTGCATGAGTAATGCTATGCTATATTCAGATTTCCTATTGAGAATAGTGGGGCTGCATCTCTGTTAACATCGAAGAAAAAACAGATGCCTTCAGCATTTCAAAAACTGAAGTTTTTTTTTCTGCCAGGCAGGAAGCTTATGAAGCAAGAGACCACGTTGTTTTGTTTTCTTTTCTTGTGCGCTCATAAATGTTGCCAATATGTAGTTTTTCGGGGGGCAGAAGGGACAGAGAGGTGAACCTGTGCGTGACTCCGATGCCAGGACTCTGACAGCAGCGGAACATTAACATCTCACTTAAACACACGGGGGCACCAGGAGTCCAGCTCGGGCAGTTTGTAGCACTTCGAAATGGTGAGAGAAGTCTTTTAGTTTTGCAGATATTGTCTTCTTACACTTTTGTTGCCTCTCTGTTGAACTTCTTTGTTGTTTTTGGTTCTATTTGGTAGTTTTGGTTTTATTTCTTAGAAACATGAAGAGCAAAAGAGTCACGATACTGTAAACCTCAATGAAAACATTCGATAATGTCTCTTAAATCCTAATCTTTTGTATAGGAATATGAAAGTATGATGTCTCTTTGGGAAAACGCAGAGCTTTTTACTCTCCTGCAGAGACTGCATATAGCAACTGAGAAAAGGACAGCTTTTGTTTAGTTATTTTGTAGGGAAATATGCACTTGTTTTTTGTTTCAGGAAAAAAAAGGGAGGTAGTGTTTGCCTGGCTGAGATGATGAAACTCTAAGAACCATTACCTTAATATTTTTACTAAGAACTGACAGTACAGACTCTGTACAAACAGCACTTTGCATGAAATATGCTTTCTGAAATATCATGCAGAATACTCACAGATGTTAATTACATCTACTTAGTTTACATTTTCCTAATGAGAAAATTAAGAGGGATATTGCTTGCTTGCCTTGCTATCTGCCCTGTAACACACCTATGAGACTGCCACTCGTTTCCCAGGAGGATGCTGCAAAATTCTCACTAGAGAATACAGCTCGCTAGAGCTGCCCAAACTTATGTTGGTGAAGGCACTTAGTGAAACTAATGCAGGAATGGCTGACCACCACCCACTTGCTTTTCAGCTGCTGTGTGCTGTGCTTGTACCGCAACACATTTGTGTCTCCTTGGGTGATGGGGAGCAATATCCACAGGCAGTAACACGGGAGCACCCTATCTGAGAGTCAGCGCACATGGTCACATCATGGCTGCATTCTCTGTGCTCCGTTTGCACCCCCCCCATGCTAGCAACCATGGTAACCGTGCCATCGCTGGGCTGGCTCTGTGCCACTGCACTGGGGCAGACCTCCCACAGCCAGCTGGCTGCTTTGGGGACATTTTGCAGTGTCACTTTTGTGCAAAGGGACCACACAGTAGCTTGGGATTTGGATTGTTGTATCTGTTCTATAGAGAAAGTTCCGCTGCAGTTCAACGTAAAGTTACATTCACGGTGGGTCTTCTGCTGAAGCACACAAGACCTTCATCAAATAGTGCATTACGGGTCCAACACTGAACAAACAAAATTGATCCCTGAAATCTCTCCATGAGTCCCTGCCTTCAGGGGGTTCTTGTTATTTTGTTTTGTTTTCAAATTACTGAAAACATCCAGCAAATATTATTTCAAAATATAATATGGGCATCTTGGATTTGTAATATTAAGTGAAGATGGTAAAGCTTTTTTATATACTAATTTGTACAGGCTTTACTGAAAATACTTATGATTTTCTTTGCATTTTACTCCCAGAATTATGATGTCAAATATATCCAGAAATAAGATATCAGGCAGTGGTGCGTGCCCTAAGAGAAGCAGTGTAGAATGCTAATTCTGCATTTAAAATTTAGGAGCCAAATGACAGTGGTTTCTTAGAGTGTGTTTTCTTCATCTAAGAAGAAAAGTTCTACGACAGAGTTCTACAATGAAATTGCATATGAAATGGATTATAGCTGTAAATCCACAATCAGGAAAAAAAAGGTCAGGTGATTTGTCTGTTCTTTATTTTATTATAGAGTTTGAAAGTTTGGCCCGTAGTATCATGGTGACAGGAGGCAGTGAGGGTGTCACTATCCACCCCTGTTCTGGATAACCAAGAAGATAAAGTGACCTCAGCTCTCGGAACATCATGTTGACTTTGTGACCTGCTGCTGTGTGGGACTGAGTTCTGCTGTGGGTCACAAAGTCATCTTC
Organism: Numida meleagris; assembly: GCF_002078875.1. NCBI lineage: Eukaryota > Metazoa > Chordata > Aves > Galliformes > Numididae > Numida > Numida meleagris. Next base: position 31,273,198 of record NC_034414.1, on the reverse strand, counting down.
AGGAGGTAATTCCAAAGGACAAAGCAGGATGAGATGGGACCCTTTGGGGGAAGACAAGTGGCAGGTCTGTGGGGATTAGAGGTAGATTTTCATGTTCCTAAAGTTAGTTAATTAATTAGAATGGGATTAGACAACTAGTTATACACAAAACTATGTATTTTACATTTGAATAGGAGGAGATTAACTGATAAGAGAGGTAAGAAATCTGAGGAGGAGATGAAAAGTGATAGCTTCTGTGTTATATCTGATGCTTTGCAGTACGCTGTTTTCTTGTGTTGGCAGATGGTATGTAGACATTTAACATGAAATTGTGAAATCTTATGTATCAATGAAAAGTGCCCAGAAGCGTTTAAAAACCCGTCAGTGAAGATTAGCCAAATTATGATGAGTTCTTGTATACTAATATTTTCCCCTACTTGTCTTTCACATGCATAAAACAAGTCTTTGGGTGCATTTATTAGAATTTATACCTTTTTGTAATTGTTCTCACATCACGTGGGTTTCCCCTGCTCCCTTCTGGATTTTAAATTAACTTGCAGTAAGAAAAGATTCCTGTATTTATTTAGTTCTATGAAAAGATATTATAAACTTCTGGACAAAGAGGAGATTCTTGCTTTTCTTGGTTGTGGTGCAGTGTGCAGCAGATAGGATCTCTGGCATGCTCCAGGGGTTTCCAAAACTATTCTCCTTGTGCTTCCCGTTGTGCATGCTTTCAGCAGTGCCCTGACAGCTGCTTAGGGAATGAATGAGGGGCAGAATGTTCCCAGCCACCGGGCAGGAGGTTGAAAGAAGCCAGTTCCTTCCCTTGGGATGCCCTAGTGCAGCAGGTTGCCTGGGCCAAGTCCCTATCACAGTGCTGGAGAGCAGCATTCAGCCTGCTCCTACTTCCAGTGACTCCATTGGGTACCAGTGCAGGGGTAGGGTGGCAGTGAGGAATCTTTTGAACTTCTCATAGTGCCAGTAAACAAAGTGCTCCAGTCTTTATTTGGCACAACTGCATTCTCAGGAAAGAAATAACATCCCGTATCTCATGAGATAAAGCAGGCCACCTGCTTCCTTTCTGTTGCATAAAGCCATGTGCCGCTCACAAGGTTCTTAGCAAGATCACGCTATGCCAGATGCAGGTGCATGATGCTTCCTGGACACGCTTCTCCATGACCTTCATGATGATGCACAGAAGCTGGAATCCAGTGTGGCTAGGGCTGCCTGTTGCTGCAGGTTGCACTTCATATAAATGGGAGTTTATCTACACAGTGAAGTGAGGAAGCTTTCTGCTCAGGGTGTGGGGCAAATTAATCTCACCATTACAGGACTGTTCAGCTGAAGGAGACATAAGATTCCTTTTGTGCTCTGTCAACAAGTGAGCTGCTGGATATTTGTATTGTCTTTGCAGTTTGAATAATGACTAATAATGGCATATAAGCTACTGTTATAAATTCTTTGTGAGAGAGGCAAGGGCGTCACTTGGTCCCAACTATTTCACAATAAAAGCATTTCATATATTATTTGTACTGTTTATAATTAAAATATGGGATAAAAGTGAATCATTCACTGGAAATGAGATCAGTAGTTGTGTGATGTGTGTGCTTAAAGCTTTAGAAAAGACATTGAAAGAAATGTGTTGCAGAGAAAAGAAAAAAATCTTTATAGTTTTAAGAAACAACGTGCCATTAGGGAGAGGAGAAGCTGACTCTGGAATCCAGGATACTTGTGTGATTGCAGTGTAGTTTTCTTGGGTTTCCCCAAGCATGCTCTTGAATGAGCAGGAAAGCTGGCTAGGCTTACATTTTTTCCATTCTTGGTTCTCCTGTGTGAGCTCTTCTTCCTGTTCTTTTATTTAGGAGCTCCTCTGGAATATAGAAAGTGTGATCATTTGTGATTTCTTCTTTTCTTCTCTTTTCCTGACCTTAATCACTCTCAGCAACAAAGAGTAGGACTCTTTTGGATGAAGCTAGCTGAAGATGCAGGGGGAAAATAACACTCGGGCTTTAAATCTTCTGGTGATTTGGAAAGGGTAAGGAGGATGAAAATGGATTCCTAGCTTTTTTTTGCTTTTGGGATTTTTTTGATGTTTGGAATTAGATTAAATGGTGGGGAGTCTTGCAGATAATAAAAAAAAGGAAAAGGAAGTTAGTGGCTGATGTCCAATTTTAAGATGCAAGAGCATTAGAAAGTATGCTGGCAAACTTACCTTTGATTGGGGATTAGACATCCCTTTTGAACGACGCAGTGACACAGGGAAGGTAGATAGAGCAGAGTGGCTGATGTCAGAAGTGCAGGATGTAATGGAGAACTAATAGAAGGAAAATGAGCTATCTCTGGATCAGAGAGGACTCACTGGAAAAGGTTCTGAAGATTTTACCAGTGATAAGAACTAGTAGTCTAGATTAGCAAAATATTTTGCACAGTAGTAAATGATATTGTATCTCAATTCAGCGTCTGTTTAAATTTCACTAATTAACTCACAGCTGAGAAATAACAAACCTGGGATGCTCTCTGCTGGAGTTCTTGGGCAGGTCAGTTTGCTTTGCACACCCAGCAGAATGCAAGGCAGCTGCAAATAGCTGCCAGAGGAGTCTCCCCATGTGAAGAATTTCTCTCCAGCAGCACGTTTCCTTGTCTATCATTTCCTGTACTCACCATCACGTGAGGAAAAATGGCAAAAAGGGGGGCATGTCAGACAGGTTTTGGTACACTTCATCTCCTGATAGCAAAGGCTCCCACGAGAGCCTCGTACAGGGGGATAACATATGGCAGTCCTCCCTTGCGGCTCACAGTTCTTGGCACTTGTGCCGATCAAGGTGGAAAGAGGAGCACTTCTCACCTGGAGGAGTGCTTGGCTACTGGGGAGGGCCTGGCTACTTGAGGAGTCTGCTCCTGAACGGATGTTTAAGAGCAAAAAGTGAAAACTAGGGCAGTCAGAATTACTCTGCTAACAAAGGGTCTTAATTTGGGACCTGGGATATGTTTACTCACAACCGACACTCAAAATCTGTTCTATTTTGTTTTCCTATGCTGACTGGCCAAACCGCCTCTTTTCTGCAATGTAAATGGGATAACCTTATCTATGCAGAGTTGCAGGAAACTGTTCTAGTCAGACTGAAAAGGAAGCATGCCCCGTTATTTCTCTTGAAATGTTCTATAATCATTTTGCATTTTTTGAAAACCCATTCTCTGGCTTTGTTAAAATGGCTCTTTCAGAGAGCAGTGCTGGCTGCTTGTTCTCATTGTGAAGGATTGCTTCTGAGAGCAGATTTGCTTCAGTTGCGTTTTGTGCCACTAATAGAGGTAGCAGCAACCAGAACTTCAGCTTTTCCATCGGATCTGTTTCATTGGAGAAAATATTTAATACTGGCAGGAGACTGCTTACTTCTTTCCCCTTCCTTTTCCCCTTCCCTTCTTTCTCCTTCCCCTCTTTTTTTTTCTTTTTTCCTTCCAAGAGCGCAGTGGTTGTGTTGTCCTCCCATATGTACAGACAGTATTGCTGCTACAGAGAAATGAGCTTAAAAAGCATGCACTTGAGATTTTCAGTCATTCCAAGTATCTCCAGTGGAGATGAGAGTGGCAGTTGGTGAGATAATTAGAGTTCTCCAGAATTACATGAATGCAGGGAGGCACTGGTCCATTTTTTCTTCTTCACTCTGCAACAGTTCACAACCAGTACCAGAAGATGGCTACGTGTATGCATATGTTTTAAATGAAACTCAGCACTGAGTTATGACAATACAGACCTTAGTCCAAAAGACCTAAGCTTCTAGATTATCCTGTAGGGAACTAAAATAACCACATGCTTACAGAGACATCCCAAGCATGAAAGGGAGCAGATTTTTTATTATTTTTATTTATTTATTTATTTATTTGCTAATATGGGGCGCACAAGAGCCAGTTCATATGAGAAGTAAGCAAAGATGGGAAAAACATAGGTCTCTCCAGCCTGTTCTTTCTCATTACGGGAGTGTTCTCTGTATGATTCCTCTGGTTTTCTCTAGTCTGGTTTCAAACAGTTCAGCAATGGAGTCTCTCATGCTGAACTTGGAGAGGGAATTACAAAAAGTTCCTCAATATTTAGTCTTCTTGTCTCTCTCCTTCAGTCTCTGCCTCAAGGTTTGGTCCTGGTTCAAGAGAGCCATCTTGTGCTATTTTTTACATGTCAGTGTATATGTTTGCATTACACTGTTTTGACTTGGTAGCTGCTGTGTATTTAATCCTGATATGTTTCTTCAGATCAGTAACATCACAATACCCAAACTAATGCAGCTTGTGAATTACCGTACGTAATACTCCCATTTGGTATATTCATAGCATTTCATTTTTATTATTGCAGTCTTGACTGAGTGTGCTATTTATCACAGTTAATAAGGAATGAGCTTCACTAATGCTATTAAATCACTCATGTGTGCTAAGTTATGGCACCAGAGCAGGTGCTATTGTCTCCAGTTCTTTCGGAAAGAAAGGAAAAACCCTTAAATGATCCTGAACATTTATACCTAAAGGAAACAATCCTTTATATTAATATAAAAAGATTGTTTTGCACTCAGTCAAAGGGATTCTTGGCAGTCAGTTTAAACTTGCGTGTATATATAGCACACTGGAGCCTGCTAAGTACCTCTGTTTTCTTTATGGATGGAGCTTTGGTGCCAAGAGGTCTGCACCACATGCAAGGGTAGATACGCTTGCATCTGATGGATTGTCCCATAGCGAACCACATTGTATACAGGATGTTCAAACACATATTGATTATGCGGTTCTCTCGTTTACAGGAGAATCATAATCTGATGTTTTTAAGTACAGATATGCAATCAATCTTTGTGCAAAGGAGCTCAGTACAAAAGAAAAATGTTATGCTATACAGTACACGTTTGAGTGACATTAGATTACGTGTATGTTAAATGATTTCTAACGCATAACCATAGCATTACTGTGACTCTATACAGTTCTTACAAGCATCATCCTTGTGTTGATTATAAACTGTAAACGTATAAAAAAGTTATAGCATGTATAACTATTTTCTGATTTTAGTGCCAGGTCTCGTGGTTGGCTACAAGGGAAAACCTCATATGACAGCTGCTAAAAGTTTTAATAGGACTATGTCTGAGTTTGTTACATCTGTGTAAAACTTAGTTTCAACACTGCAATACGGAATAAGAAACTTGTATTTTAAGGAAAAAAATAGAAAAATAAAATCGAAATACATATGCTTACACACTAACTTGTTTCTGGTACTATAATGCCAACTTCCAATTGGTTATTTGCCATCTCCAAACAACTTGACAGAACTGATACTTCTCAATGTAGAAATGGATGTGAAATTTCTTAAGACATCCTAAAGCTAGCAATTTGCAAAAAGCAGTGTGTAACATATAGGATGCCATTTCTGCAGGTAGTATTTATTTGTGACTCAGGGCAGGAATGCTTGAGTTCTTCTGGAGGAGACTGCTTTTTTCAGAAGCTTTGTTCCTACCTTTTGGGACTACAAAAATTATATAAATTCAAAATAAGACTATATGGTGATCAGACAGTGATCATGCTACTTTCCAGATTTTATCTGCATTCACGCTTTAACTCACATTTTCCCATAGTTCAAATTCCTTTTCTTCTTATTTGTTGTTAGTGGAGTCTATCTGGTGCTGTGTGTTGCTATCCTTCCCTATCCAGGGCTGTACAACATGTTGCTCTGCCATCACACAGCCATCTCAGTGCTCAAGAACTGCACTAGCTGTTGCTGCAATGTGTGTGCTGTCTGTTTTACAGCAGGGCAAAAGCTCGTACTTGAAACTAAGTTTTCATTTGTCTAAAATTCAAAAGAATACTGTACAATAGCATTTAGAAAACTCCTCAAGCAGCTGGGTTTCGGCACTTAGATACATTTGACCAGTGATGTGTGCACAGAAAACTACAACCTTGAGCACATGCGTAACTGTAGAAAGGAATAAAGAGAGTTCGGCATGAGTTTGGTTCCCAGACCTCTTGTGGAAATCAGAGTGGAGGAGCCCAGGCTGAGGTGCATGGGAGGAAGGAGAGCCACAGGCCACTCTGCCTTCTTGTTCCCACTAGCTGCGGCACACTGGTTGTGTTGTGTTTGCCCAGGAGCAGGAAGCTGTCCTTGCCCTGCCCTGTGGGGTTACAGAGACCTGCTGCACTGCCACAGCTCTGCATATTGCTGCAGTGACTCTGTCACAGTGCCTGAGTCCTGCAGGGCAAATGTAAAATCATGAACCTAGAAGTCACCTGTTAAGAAAAGGTGCAAAACTAATGAACGTGATGTTTTGTACCAAAATGACTACAGTGTAGGTGTGTGTACACAGGAATCCCATTAACTGCTTGGACACTTCATCACTTTTCACCAGGAAACTCAAATTTGCACTCAATAAATGCTTCAATGTTGAAGTATTTTTTCTGGCTGTATATATCCAAAATCGATACAGTATCCTAGGCCCCCTCACATGACTTTATTAAGGTACTTCTCGGCTGTACACATGGTACCATTTCTTTTTACAGTGTCATTAAATTGGCACGATGCTGTCTTACTGTATCTTCTTCAGTTACTATTTGCTGCACTGAACCATAACATCATCAGTGAGTGAGGATGATTGTGAAGTAAACATTTTAATTTCCGTTATTGTCTCATGTTCCTTTTTCTTTGCATTTGCTTACCTATAACTTCATAGTTTAAAAATTGAGAAAATGAGGTTTATAATAAGCAGCCGACTTTGTTTCCTAGCTTCATGTTTCATTAACAAAGTCATCTGATTTAAATCACAGTCAAAGTTTCAAAAACTTTGTTTCAAAAAAACTTAAACTAGGATCTGTCGCTGTAAAAATTAGTTTTTAGATCAGTCTTATACTTTTCACCTTGTAAAAAGACTGTGTATAAATCTTCTTTGCTAGGCGGTGCACATGAGGGTCTCCAGCACCTTGGTCCTTACGGCAATATTCCAAACATTGTGGCTGAACTGACAGGAGATAATATACCAAAGGATTTCAGTGAAGATCAAGGATATCCCGACCCTCCAAACCCCTGTCCTATTGGGAAAACAGGTAATTCTGCCATGGCCTTCACACTTCTGTATGGGTTGTGCTGCTAGGCTTTCTAGGGGGTATACTAAACAGTACAACCCTTATCACCAGTGGGTATTTCCTTTCATTCTGTATGCCAGGAGCAGACCTGTAGAGCAATCAGCTGTTCTAGATGAGATTTCTTTCAATATATGCACCTCCTGTACTGATGTATGACTGCTAGAAAAGGTGTGGGGAAAGAAATCAGCTTGACCTTGGAGAAGCAGATGGTGAGATTTAGAACAGCATCTTGTTCCTGAGCGAGTTCATTTTTAGCCTGGATCCTGAAAAAAGTTATCGTTCTGTACAGATGAGGTTTACCCTTATTTTAGAGACTTTCACTGTGCCAAGAGGAATGAAACTGTCTGCCCTGATCTCCAACCCAGACCATGAGTCAATATTTAAGATACCTTGGCTCCCATCCACGTGGCTTTATAGCTCACTGAGGATGCATCTGCGCCAAGAATCAGAGCGTTGTGTGGCCGTACCCCAACTCATTACTAATGAGCGAGCTGCGCAGAGCAGCTGGGGAAGGCGATCACAGTGTGGTACCCAGGACACCCGTGGGTCCCTTGCAGCTAGTGCTCAAGGACCTCTACACAGCATTTTGTGTGCATGGTATAGACATACCCTAAGGAAATTCATCTTTTTCCTGTTATTTGAGCCAAGGAATGATTTCCAGTACTGAAAGTAGTAGTAAAACACCCATTGGCTGCTTTGGAAGCTGAAACTGGGGATGGGAACGAGCACTTCTTTTTTGTCTCTCATTTTTTATTTGTGAGCTAAGAGGTCCTTTCAAAATCTTTTCTGTTTAGTCTTCTTTTATGTTCCTTGGATAATGCAGAACAGTTGGCTGTATTTTTATTAAAAATGTTCTAACTAGGTTAGAATTGATAAAAAAAAATGTCATGGGAAGTTTTGCAAAGTGTTTTTACATTTCATTCAAAAATATTAAAAAATCAAATAGTCCACCCCACTGATTTCTGTTACAGCCCATTTGGTGATGATGACTGTGTCTCTTCTGAAAGAACATCTCATCTTCCATTTGCTCAATGCAACTGTTGTCTGACAGATTTCAAATGATGGTTTTTAGGTTTTCTCACACACAGTAACGTGCTTCTTAGATAAAGAAGAATGTTTTTTGCTTGCCCATCCAACTTGTGTTAGTGATCAGAAAAAAAAAATAAAAACATGGCTTCTAGAGAAATCACTTGAAAATCCCTTCAATTTCTTTCTTAGGTGAAATAAAAGTTGTTAGCCAGAGCAGTACAGTCAGACCTCAGCACAGGACGAAATCCTTGAGAAGTGCCGCCTGTGCAGATAGATAAACTCTGCCATAGGTACGCTGTGGGTGAAGATAGCATCTGCTAGGATTAGAGTAAAATGCTTTTCAGAGCCTTAAATGGAAATTCAAGTGGTGACTGTTAAAACTGTATTATGCATACAAATTACCGGAGGCCTTCCTCAATCAGGTCTGTGGATTTGCTTAATGGAAAACAATTTTTCCAGTCACTGTCTACTTATGCACATTCCACAGCAGGAATACATAAGCCTCGAGCACTTGAGCTTGAAGACTTTTTGATTAGCAGTCACAGAGGGCAGACACATGTCCAGCTGCTCTTTGGGTAGAAAACAGAAAGGCATAGATAGACACCATGAGGAGATAATCCACGTTTCTGTTGTCACCTGCTTCTCTCTTGAGTTAACCCTGTCCCTCCTGAGACTGACAAAATTTTTAAGAAAGTATTAAACTATAATGATTTATGGGTTAGTTAGCCTTCATGGTTGCTTTTGCCCTGTTTCTTATTGACGATGTATTTTTTTCTTCCGAAGGAGAAAAGAGAGAAAGAGAATCCACTGGACTTAGAATAAACCTTAGCTGATTGCATTCATTCATTTTAAAGTCAAGTCTTGCCTGTATCCCACATCCAGGGGAAGAACAGCTCCTCTGCACTTTTTTTACAAGATGATCACACAGGGACGGAAGGGATGGTCCCCTCTGGAATGCCTGTGCCTGCAGATGCAGCAGTTTGGCTGCCCCACAACATGTCCTGGGTGCTGTGATCTGCTTGGCCTTGGCTGGGAGCGGCTGGGGCTGCAAGCACTCAATGCTGGCAGCAGAAAGGGAGCTCCACCAGCAGTCTCTGCACAAAGAGCTGGTCTGGCCTCAAGTTCCTTCAATGTTGTTTAAAGATTGCTTATTTTGGTAAATAGTCTGTAAGAAGAGTTTTTAAAAGGATATGATCCTTGATGTGACACTGTCTGCAAAACTATTCATTGTGATAAAGGAAGTTTCTGCACTCATCAGGTTAGTTACTGATCTGCAGAAATGTCCAGGGCATACAACTTCCACTACATGGCATTTTTTAAGGGAACTTATGATGTGTAAACAATTCTCAGCCATTTTCAACAAAGAAGCAAGCCAGAAATGGAGCTCTACCAAGAGCTACTTAGTGCAGGAAACTGCCTTTGCTTACAGACTCGTTTCACCATGAAATTCGAAAGTATTGCCTAAACAATTTCTATCACCTCCTGTGGGCATTAAAAAATGAAAATAAGATCCCCTCCAAATCAGCATAACATGCAGTTCTATGTAAAATTAATCTCAATCGCTGATTTAAAAGAAAAACAAAAAGGAGGGAGGAGAACTTGGAAAATAAATTTGTTTAGTTTTTGAGTTTCATTAAGTTGTATTCTTCAAAAAATATTTACATACATCCTGACAAACTCCTTTCAAAAGAAACAAAGAAACAAATGACAAAAAAAAAAGTACTTTCCAGTTGCTTAGATGCTTTTTTAAATTGCAAAACTGTATTTAAGATGTTTGCTGCTAAAAGTGGCATGCTATTTTAAAGCCACTTAACACTCCTGCTTTCTAATGTGCTTTTGCAGTGGATGACGGGTGCCTGGAGAATACCCCGGACACCGCAGAGTTCAGCAGGGAGTACCAGCTGCACCAGCACCTCTTCGATCCAGAGCACAACTATCCCAGCACCGGCAAGTGGGTGAGTACTCGCCTCTCAATCGTTCTGCCGCATATATGGCTCTGGGCTTTGCTGCATGGGATACCAGGAGTCACAAGGAACATAATGGGCTCGCTGCTGCTAGAACTGTCACCCTGAAGAGATGAACCTGAAGAGAAGTCACCCAGAAAGATGAACTGGCCCTTAAAAATACAGAAATAGAGGCTAAGAAAAAGGATCAATGAAAATCCCATAGAAGCAGAAAATAGAAATCCTTCTCTCATGATGTCGCAAAGCATGACAACTATGTATGTGCATGGTAAATGCAGCAAACCACATTTCAAACTACAGTGTGCTGTAACCAAACTCAATGCAGATTTTAGCACAAGGTTTCAATACAGAGCGGGGCCCCAGTGAGAGCCTGGCACACGGTGGGTTGGAGCAGCCCTGGCACAGCAGCGGGTCCCCGTGTCCACTCCATAACCCCAGCATTGCCACCCAGCCACAACTTCCCCTTCCACTGCTGTTGGCTTGCGTGGAGCATCAGTGGCCTCTCCGGAGCTATGTTACTGGATTTCATTGAAAACCTATTTTATGCATTACGTGCTACACTGAAGGCAAACTCTTGCTCTACACATACAATACTTTAATAACTCCAGCTAGACTATTTCTGCAGGCGAGAGGCTCCAAAGAGAGCTCTGCCGCTTAATCTTAGATTACATCTGTTGAATGTCCAATCCCAAATCCATCTTCAGGCGCCAGGAAAACAATAACAATGATCATAATTTATGCTTCTAGAGCAAATCACGAAATCTCATTATACGTTATTACACCACTTTTCTTAAGATTGCCCTAAGCCAGTGCTTTCTAAGCATGTATCGATAAATATACATGTTTGGCAGCTTCTTCTGCTGCTGTAATTGTGAGACAATGATTCATCATTCACGATCAAACTAGTGTAAGATTTATAGCCTTAATTACTTATGTGAGTGCTAAATTTCTGGAGAGACTCGTGCCAAAAATCCAAATTTTGGAAACACTCATTGCGTTCTAAGTAATTACCATCAAAGGTTTTCATTTTAAAAACACCAGATGGTGAACTTTATTATTTGTGCCAGATAATGCTGTTAGTTTTCTTATTATTCAAAAGTAATTCACTTTCATAATGCCATTTTGAAGACTATAAAGGCACTACTGCAGATCTTTGGCCCGCAGCGTGATTTCAGAATCTGTACGTACTGCGTTGTCATCAGCAACATATATACCTAACAAATGATAGGTAATCACTAGTGAACATTGGCCTTTTTTTCATTTCTCCATCCATCACTGCCAATTCAGGGAAAAAACTACTCACACGTGGATTAAAAAAGAGCGCTAGGTCCCAAGCAGTAATCATATCTAGCTGCAGCAGAGCCAAGCCCAGATCTTTTTGATTAGAGATGAAACAGCTGGTAATGTACATGAGCAAATGTTCTGCTGAGATCCAGGAGTATTGCCTCCTCCTTCAATATTACTGCACGTTAGAAAGATTAGGAAATACAATGATAGCAATTTTATGGCTGTTTTGGTTATTTTCCCTTTCTGGAATAATAATTGCAGAAAAGCACTACAAAATCAGCTATTACAAAGGTTTATTTTGGTGACCCACTCTGGTGTTTGCAAAGATGATGGACCAGTGCAGTACCGAGTGTAATGTATTTCATAATGGTAAAATAAGTCTAGAAGCTGTCTTGTGTAGCAAAGTGTGTGATTCCATTCAGATGCCAAGTATCATGTGTAAATATTTGCTAATACATATGAAGCTATGAATATATAAATCATGATAAATGTACACTGGGTTAGGAGAGGAAAGATACAGGAAGAATCATTCTGTCTAGTGGAACTCTCTGTATATCAATGTGTTCACCTCTGGGAGTCTGGGAACAGGCTGTGTTGATAAGGCAAGTCGCACAGCTTACCTCTCCCCTTCTGTCCCCTCCCATAGAGAAGACCCTTCTTTATCTTTCATATGTAGATGCAGTGGGAACAGCAAGATGGGGCAGTACCCTACTGTGCAACAATGATTTCTAAGATTTCAGGCCAAAGAACCTTTTTTCCCCTCAGTTCAGACATTTTTTGTGCAGGAGGCAGGTATTGTCCATTGGGGTCTGCCTTTTTTGTATTTTGCAGCTTGACTCTTTGAATGGCCTGAAGAAGTGTTCTTGGCATCCAAAAAGATGTTCATGAAGGTATTTGTACTTACAATACAAGTATATATCTTACATATAAATGAGTTTTAGACTGATTGAACCCCCAAGTGCTAACTGATATCACGTGTAGGGGTTAAAAAGAGGAGGGAAGTTCAGCTGTATTTTCTGATACCAGTATCCGTACAAATAGGAAATTAAAAGCAACAGTATTTTTCAGCAACACTTCTTCCTACTGAAGCAGTGGATGACATTTCAGTCTCAGGGTAGAAATAATGCCAGTTGTGCTTATCAGCTGCAGAGGATGGAACCAGGCCAACACAAAGAGAGGCAAATAGGAAGCAGGGATAAAAACAGGCAACAAAATTGAACTCCTTGTTAAAAGAAGCTGCCATCTCTGGCTTCCTAATTTTACTGAAATCCTGAAAATAGTCACTCATAGATTTCATTTCATCCCAGCTTCAGTTACAGTGAGCAATGTTAAGTGCATCTTGATTTGCTAACTGACATTTAAAAATATCTGGTTGGTAGTGGTGATTATTTAGGGGGCTACAGTGAGTCTGGTGCCCACCTTCAATTTCAGACAGTAGACACACGTTGTCGAATTCAGTGGAGTATGGTGATATAAATTGTCATGCTTGATATTCCTGATGAGCTGCACATTGACTGACATGGGAATAAAGAAGTGCTCCTGAAAGTGTGCTGCATTGCTAATGCAATTTCCCTTTTCACTTTTGCTTAATAATTGTGCAAGCCCAGATTTCAGAGCTGCTGATTGTTACTGACATAAATAAGTTTCACTGACCTCAGAAGGATTGAAGAGTAAATCTTTCTGGCATTGCTTGCAAGCATTTTAACTCCTGAGTTCTCCTACTCGAATGCCCACCTTCAAGTACCTGGTGGATGCACAGAAAACTCCAGGAGCAAGAACAAAGCATTGTCTCCTTGTGCCATGGCTGTTCCCACGGTTCTAAAGCCCTAAAACATGATAGGAGACCCCCTCCATGCTCCTGAAGCCACATTTCCTCGCTGGCCATGCAGGTTGTCTCCAGCCAAACTTTGTCTCCAGCTCCAGGAGCTCTGTGCCTCCACTCCCACAGGGCTCCAGGTGAAAGATGAGAATGGGGAGCCCTTCACAGGCAAATTGAGTCCATTATGCAGTGGGATGTGTTTCTAGAACTGTGATTTGCCATTCATTCACACTCATAGACTGTGCTCCATAAGCCCATTTTCTTTGCGCTACACATAGTGCTAAAAAGTAGGATAAATGATCTTAGCACATTCCCAGGCAGACAAGGCCAATACGATCATCTTGAGCAGGAACACTTCAATTGGAAGGAATTTTCCGGAGTGACAGGAACGTTAACTTAGGTAGTCATGAAATCCTTCTTATTTCAGCAGCAATATTTTTCCTCTCATTAAAAGTACAAATTCATATAGTTTACGAAGAAGGGATTCAGTGGTGCTTGGTTTCTACAGAGAATAATTTACATGTCTGTGTGGTTTTTTTTTATGTTAAATTTACGTTTTCCCTAAGTAAGTTCGCACACATGACTAGCCAAGAATGTCTCCCTTGGCCAACTTCATCTCTGTTCCCTTTTGGCACAGTTCAGATAAAATAACTTAGGTTGGGCAAGAGATAGCCTTGCGAATTTTGGGCTTAATGAACACGAGAAGTACAAAACAGACAATTTTGGCAGATTTCATTGTAACACATGAAAATGTTTGTTTTTTCTCATATCAAGGCTGTGCAGAGGGTAGAAGTGTTTGCTGAATTTGTCTTGCGCTAGAATTACACTTTCTATTTATATAATCAACATTAGGTCAGTTGTTTATAACAGAATTAATGGTCTTGTTTATACAGTGTTCAGCTTTTATACATGTAACTCTTCTCTCCTTCCATTTTCAGGTTAGGGTCTTGTTTTGTTTTTCTGCATAATACACAATTGAAACAAAATGTGTTGAGCATGTGTGTGTTATTCTGGACTTTATTAGAATTCACTACTTGTATGAAATATAACAATATGTGGATGCGCTCTTATAAACCGTGGTCAGAGGGGTTTTTTTTTTTTCTCATCATCATAACTTTCCTTTCTGCCAAGATGTTTTTGGCAGTTTTTAAAAGGTTTGCCATTAAAAATGTTATGGACCAAATGGTTTTTAGAAACTTTATTGAGGGCACTACTTAAACAAAGGAAGAGTTGGCGCAGAACTCATTTCAGCAGAACTTTGTTCTGGAAAGTGTTGATATCTGGAAGAGAATAAGCAAAGACAACAAAACAGTAGGAATGACACTGAATGCAATTTTAAAAATGAATTAGAAAATCCCTTGTAAAAGGGAAGTATTTTTGCTTCTGTTCTTGTCACCTCAAGTATACAGAAAAATGTACCAGAGACAGCACTCCCTCTCACTATCCCTCTCCTCTTATTTATCTTTTAAACCCTTTTTTTTTTTAATATATATGTATTTATACCATATAATACATGATGTGGAACTTCCAATCTGTGTCATTATTTGAGTATGTACTTAATGTGCTTATTTGCTAAGCACAAACAAAGATACTGTGTAGCACAGCAGAAAACTGGCTTTGTAATCGTTGATGAGCCCAACTGCTCCTGAAGAATAGCAAGTGTTTATTCGGGTTTTCCTGCTAACATTTTGGATATATTTATCTTTCCCGTAAAACTACACACCCATCTAAACTTGCTTCTGAAATGTTCACATGCTAGTATTTAATAGCAAGAGCAGTATTTTAAAACAATGTAATGAATTTGATGGATACATTTTTCTTCCAGAGCAAGAATTTACTCTTTGAGAAGATTAACGGTGGTCCAAAAAGAAGAAAGAGGGTAACTATCAGAAAAATTTATAGCCTTTTTATCATCTAGAGTGCTAATAAGGAAAAAATCATACTGTTGAAATGAAAAGTTAGTCTAATGTGTCTGCATTACACTTCAGGTAGTCGTAAAGTCAGGAAGTCTCCGTGATAAACTGCTGCAGCAGCTCCATGACTGCCCATGGAGTGCAAGATGTAATTTTCTACATAGCACGTTGTGTTCAGAAGACGCTCTTCAATGCAGAGCATGTGTTCAGAAACTTTGTATTATCTGTGGAGATCCTGACTGCATAAACCCACTTGAAATTCTTTAAATTTATTTAAAACCAAACAAAAAGTTTCCTGTTAAAAATATTAGCAAAATTAACCACCACTTCCCATGCATTTCAATAATCTTTTGGCTGTGTATAGCAGCAGAACTGGATCTTAAGCCGATATCATTCCATTACCTTGCACACAGTGATGCAGCTCAGGGTTAAACTCCCAGCTCCGTGTCCCACTTGCCGGGTAGAGCAGGAGGAGCGGGTTCTCACCTCGCCGGCCCCAGCATGAGGGAGGAGGAAGTGAACGATTCAGAGAATTTTTGCACTGTTCACACCACTGCATCCTCTCCTTTTTTTTTTCAGCAGCGTCAGTCTGTCTTTTATCAAAAAATCCCTTTCGGGCAGAGTCTTTAGTTGTGCTGCTGGTGTGTTTTTTACAAGAAGAAAACGGGGCTTTACATTATGAAGTCTAACTCTCTGCCAAAAGGTAGCTTTGTAAAATATGACAGCACAATTTATACTGCAAATTAAGTCAAATTGGGTTGGAATAGTTGAAGTGCAAGGGAAGGTGATATATTTATTTATTTATTTGTTCAGTTTGCTTAACTCTCAAATCTAAAGTTTTTGCCAGAAAGGAATGGGCTGAATTCTTATTGATACACACATCACTGGTAATAGGCATGGTTTGATCATAAGTTAGTGATCTACCTTCAGCTCAGCATCTGCCTCCTACTTACACTTAATTTTCAAGTTTGTTAATAGAAAAGGAAAAAAAAGTGTGGACACCTTATTTTATGTAAGTCTGAAGTAAGTAGAATTTACTCTGCAAACAGGTATATTTATTGCTCATTAGAACAGCGTAGTAAACGCAATACAGGCACAAGAAAAATAGAGACACATTTTTTGTTCATATGCTGACTGATCTAATCAGATATAAAAAGAGTAATGGCTGAAGAGACACAACAGCCCTGTGGCCAGGGACAGCCCAGAATTTAGGAGGTGAACCTCCAGCTTCTTGCTTTGCAGCAGATTTATTTTCTTAGACCAAGGTGTATCATTTAGGTGTAAATTTATTATCACTGAAATAATTTTTTTATTATTTTGAGAGTAATACTGTAATGGTCACTAATGCTGCAATTTGGAATTTGGAATTTTCACCGCATCAACAGAAGGACAGCAGAAGGGTGAGAGCAGCAGAGTACTGGGCCAGATAACAAAGAGCCCACCCGCCTCCCCTCCCACCCTCTGTGCTCCCCATGCTCCTGTTGGTGCCCTTCTGCACAGCAGAACTTGCTGAGGATTTCTGCTGCAACAGACTACTCTTTGGGATCAGAACAGCCCCGTTTCAGATTAAAGCATGTCATGTTTGAAGTTGGGTTGTCCATGGAGAGTAAAGGTGTTGTGTCTGTACAGTGCTGTACAGGGGGACCATGGGATTCTGCAAAACCATGTATTTTGTGTGTATACATATATTTATGCCGATAAATATAAATACACATCCCCACACACACATACATACTCAGTACATACAAGAGATGTAGGTGTTTGCTATTTGCTACTGTGTTAACTGCACTTTGCAGAGTAAATGAGGCAGCTTCCAGCGACCTCTAGTTTAACTAGCAACTCTCCCCTTGCTGAAATTGTGCACAAGCACACTCCTGTCCATAACCTAGGGTCCCTGATGTCCAAGAGCTCTGTAACAATGGAATTACATTGGTGTGGGCTTGGAGCTGTGCACAAAGGTACTCACAAACCCCACTGCTTTGAGTTCAGCACAGCTGTATGGAATTAAAAAAATTTTAGTCATATCAGCCAGAATTTATGCATTATATTTTGCGCGCTCTTTTGTCTGCAGAGGATTTGTTTTTTAATGTATTCTCATTCTCTACTACTTTATTTCAAAAAGTAGCTAGCAAGTACCATTCCAAAAAAAAGACCAATTAATCTTCTTAAGAATCTTCAAATAATTCCTAGAAGTTTATGCAACAGCTGAATTTCACTAAATTAACATTAAACAGAAATTCTTTTAACAAACACAAACAAATCATTTACATGTGTCTTATTTTTAACAATTTAGAGCATTAAATTAGTGTTAGTTTTATGTTCAAAGATTTTTCCACATTCATTTCTGCTTCTTAATATTTTTCTGTTTTCACTTGTAGCAAGCAGAGCATTCAGAAACAATACAACAAAGGAAAAGGGCTGCTCTGTGCTCTGATCAAGCATTAATGATAGCTTCCCCAAATATGGGCAAATCCAAGGGCTTAAGCACAAACAGAGACGAATCCCAAAACTATTCCAGCTCTCTGACAGATAGTTCAGATATTTGAAAATAAATATTTTGTGCATATATTAGGACTGGTTTTTTTCTTTTTGTTTTGGGTTTCATTTTGTTTTTTGGTTTGTTTTTTTTTTGCTTTACTTTGACCTCCCAGGTTTTAGTGAAAGAAGCCTCTCAAGAAAAGTAATTTCTATGCTGCAGCAGCCTGATGAGAATCAGGAGATACTGGAAAAGCTGCATTCCTCCAAAGTTTATTGTTAGAGAGGCAAATGAGTTCTACTGTTGTCAAAAAGCAGCATGCTGATTTTTTTGCTATATCTGTGAAGAAAAGAACATATATTTGACTTTTGTTTACACAGATACAGTGGGTGTAAATAATACTTAAGTTTATTTCAGAGTTTCACAAAATGGCTTGATACTTGCAAATACAGTTAGCACATTTTATTTCACTGGCATAGACAAAATTCAAGTAGAGGCTTTCTACATTACCGTGATGTCCAAACAGTATGAGACAGGGTCTGTTCATCTTCAGTCTCACGTCGGGCTGCTTACATGGCGCAAACTGAAGGCAGGCCCTTGCCAGGGATCTTCTTTCCAGCATTCCCTTCTTCTGGCAGTGGTACGAGGCCATTTCTTATGCCAAGGCTTCGCTTGGCTCTGCTTCTGTGCCAGCAGTTTTTTTTTTTTATCTCTGCATCAAGAAAGGAAGCAAGGATGGATTTCCCAGTGAGGAGATATTCTGAAGAAGAGACACTGGTCAAAGCTGTTGTGGTACCTATATTTTCTTCCAGCTTGAGGTCCATCATGGAGCAGTGATTTAAGTTGAGGTGTACCTGTACATTCCCAATGAGTTTTGTCCTGCTCTGAGGGCGAGGGGGGTAGACCTGCTATGTCTCTGCTGACATGGGAGAGGAGGAGCAGAGCACAAGGACAGCATTAGGCCAGCCTGTCCCGTACTCAGGGCAGGCCTCCTCCACTCGCCTGCACTGTGGGGTAGGTAACAGTTATTCTTACAGTGGATTGGACTAAATTCTCACATACACAGTGAAGTATTACCAAAAAAAAAAAAAAAAAGCAGCACAGGCTGACTTTAGATTTTCTCCCTGCGAATGATTTCTTCTTTTTTTTGGTCTGTAAGTATTTGACAGACAAGAAATATAGTCATATATCCACTATTCCTCATTACCTTTTCTGCATTTCCCTGTTTCTAGTAAGTATAAATAATTTAATTTTTTTTTTCAGAGTGTGAACCCATATCTGCAAGGACAGCGACTTGACAATGTTGTAGCAAAGAAGTCTGTTCCACATTTTTCAGATGAAGACAAGGGTCCTGAATAAGTACAATAAAAATGAATGATGAAAACTCATGCCATCCTCCACTAGATCGTAATATTGCTTATATATAATCATCTATTAAAATCCTTGTGAATGGCAGCATGTTTATTATTTATATAATTGTAGATGAAAAACAGCTGTATTTATAACAGTATGTTCTCCTAGATAACAAAAATATGGTTCTGCTTTTTGTTAAGCTATGGTAAAAGGACATTTCTGTTGTTTTTATTTTAGTCATGCAGAAAACTTTTAAAATGTTAGTCATTTTAACAGCTAACGTGAGGAAAATGGTCTTAATGAGCAGCTTGTAAATAGGAAGATGTAAAAAAAATGCCCTGTCTGACTTTAGCATTTAATCTTAAATGTTACTATGTTTGACACATGAAAATTATAGTTTTATGTTTTGTTCACAAATATTGTTACTTAGCAAAGACAAAGTATTTATCTTAACCCAAGAATTTTGGCTTTTGGTCTATTTTAATAAACATTTAAGCAATCTACAAGGTTTGCAAAGTGACGTTTTCCAAAATATTTCGTAGGCTCATCTGTCTCAGTTATTCCTGTGCAAATTTAAAAATTAAAGAGCTGCTTTTTGTGTCTGTCCACTGGAATATTTTTCTGTTAGTTTTAATCATTCCTTGTCCCTTGCGCATCTTCTTTATTTATCAATGGGTATTAATCTCCTCCTCTGTTCTTTTGTCTTAGCAACAGCGGTGTTTGTGCTTTATGAAGTGCTTAAATGAATGACCTAGGGATGCGATAAGTGAAAACAGAGGCCATTATCTGTATTAATGAGGATGTGCCAGCATCCTCTGAATGCAGACCGAGGATGTGAAGGTCATTGCAGCTGATGATCTGAAAAGCTGTGGTACTCCGTAACACTGGTAGCTATAGCTGCCCTGGAAGACAGCCTGGGAAGCTGACGCTGCCCTTCTGCCATGAGAAACTGAGGAGGTTTATATGGCAGCAAACTGAGCTCTGGCTTTCTTGAACATGAGAATATAAAATCAAATAAGATTTTTGTTATTTTCAGGATGCATCTGAAAATGTACAAAAGCTAAACAAACAAGCTATGTTACTACACGTGGCACTGGAATTATAGAAAATAACATTAGCTTACAACTTTGAACTTCAAATCTATGACAAAAATAATTGTATAGTTTCCTGTCCTACAAAGAGACACAGTAAAATAACAGTGATCCTATAGATAAAATAGATAAGACACTAACGGAAACCGAAGGTCCTAGCTGCATACGATTTAACAACGTTACAAATATGACTGTGCATAGCACTTGCTTCTTCTGTCCTACCAGTAAGTAACTCATAATAAATGATGCACGCAGAGAGTCATTCCTCTCAAGTTATTTACGGGTGGATTGCAAAACTCAGCGCCATTCTAGGCTGAACTATAATATCTTTCATCTTATTTTCACTTAAAAAAAAATGCTGGAAGAGAAAACTAAGCGTGGGCTTTATAACTGCACATGGCATGAAACTGAGGAGTTTCTGTGAAATGCCAAGCTCCTTCAGCTTCCAGTGCCTTAAAGCAGGGTGAGAGTAGGCCAGTTGTTCGTGGGGTAGGACACATCTTCTATGCTTATTTCTAAGCTCACTCCCACTTAATCTTCACTCAGGTACTGGGAGCTGTGGAGGAGCAGAGGTTGTCTCCAGAACAGAAAGGACTGTATAATGGCATGAACCCAAGATCTGAGCCCCTTGGCACACAGTGGCCCAAAGAATCCCATTTAATCATCCCCACCTCCTGACCCCACAGCCAGCCCTGCTACTGCCACAAAGGCTTTTGGTTGGTCAATGGCTCCATTTCCACTGCTGGGAATACAGTATTTCTTCAGCTGCACAACTCTTATCTACTTTTAAAGAAATTTAAGCTACACTGTGTCCTTGTTACCTACAGTAAAATCCATTTTAATTACAACAAAGAAGATAACATGAAGGTAATTTATTTCATTTTTTAAGCTCTTAGTATGTACCAGTGCATAATAAAAGGATGAGCATGTGATAAATGTAAGGCAGAAAAAGGGACGGACAAAGAGGTAATGTTTTCTTAATAGTATCAGAAGTGCTCCAGCTGACTTCTGTAAGTCAGCTCACTGCACCTGCTGGCACTGCAAGTCACCAGAGCTGAGGAGCTGCCCTTCTACCAATGGTAGATGTGCACACAGAAGGCAAAGGAAAATTACACATCTTAGAAATATTTTTGAGATATTTTTGTCTTAAATACAAGCAAACAAAAACAAAACAACAGCAACAACAACAAAACCCCACCCACCTTTATGTTGCACAATACAATGACGTGTTTTACGGGAACTGCCTGCTAGAAGAAATCAAATGTAGAGCCATACCAGCCACAGTCTGAGTCTATCAGGCAGCTTTAGTATTCATTCACAAAGGCTCAATAGCACTACGGTGAAATATTGATAAAATACAGCTATTGCACCATGTTAATGGAATAAATTAATCTAATTTCTGTTCCATAGTAGAGCTACCTTTCTGAACTGGGATTAGTAGTTCCGTATTCATTAAACAAACAAACAAACAAAGTTGTCCTGTCTACTGCTTTCAACAGCAGACCCAACATTTTTATGTAGTTTTACACAAAGAATCATCACAGTGCTTGTCTTTTGGTATCAGGGAACAAGAATGGCAACTATCTCCTCTTTAAGAGCTTATGACACAAAAAAAATGTATTCAAGGATGCAAAAACGTTGGTTGTCTCTGACAGGTGTAATCGCTCCTGTTGCATTCATGGCGTACATGAATTAAGGGGCTTGTATATACCTACAGTTGTTTAGAATTTTCATTATTTAGAAAATTAAAAAACTTTAGATGTTTTTCATAAAACAAGCGTGTTAAATACCTATCGCACATTTCAGACATAATTTGCTAGAAGAATCTATACAAAATAAAGGGATTTTGTTGGCACACTTACATTCAGCTAACAAAACCATGCTGACTGCATCACACAGGACTGTTAAGGAAAGTTAACCTGAATCTTATTTTATTGAAATATGGTAAACAAATTTAATCTGCAAAACTGATGAAGGACATGGGCAGAAAGATGAATACAAAGTCAATTAAGTTTCTGGATTTGCTGTGGACAAAGCAACATTTAAGCCTCAATTTTTCCAAATGTTGGGAGCTGAGGATGAAGAACTCTTCCTTTTTTTTTTTTTTTTTTAAAGATATAGAGGAGAGTTGAGTCCATGCCCTCAAACCCGATCTGTAGTTGGTAGCTGCATGAAAGGACTGAAAAGGCTGTTTCCATTTTCATTCTGTACAAAACCCAACACCAAGTGTTTCTAGCATTTACGTTTGTTGAAAAAAGCATGTAGCAACACCAACACAAAACAAACTTGTCCGCTTCTGGCCTTTTGGCTTGTAAGCTTGTTAAACCAACTCTTACCTCTTTTATAATGCTGACCTGTGAATTAATTTTCAAGCAGGTATTTCTTTCTTACACGCCAGTCTGGAATGTCTGGATTGTGAGGATGCAGAGTTCAAAGATGAGATCTTCTCAGCCAACTTCACAGACTCAGATTCATGGGAGGAGAAAGGCAAAGTGGGCAGATTTCTGCATCTTCTACACAGAAATGTAAACTGTATAAGGACAGTTCCACATGACTCACAGGGGAGATGAATGGGTTCACTGCTTTATTAGCAGTGAATCAGTTTTATTTGGATTCACATAATTATCTTTAGTAATCTTAAAATATGTTCAGGAATCATTTCAAACAATGAGTCTTCTTTTTAAATAATTACTGTGTCCCTTAAAAGGTCTTGCCTGTTCATGGTGCCCAGAGCCAAAGACATACTCCAACCATGAGCAAAAATGGTAAGTTCTCTTGAAGTGCTCAGCTGCTGGCAATGATATACTTAACTGAACGCAAACTAACTAAAAACTAAAAAGAAAGCATAAGAAAGGATGTAGTTGCCATTATGAAAGGCCCCATGAACCACAAATGTGTTACGGTATTTTGTCCTAAGGCAAGATGTCTAAATATGAGACCATGAAAGAGTTAAAGGACCAGGATCAGCTACCTACATGTCCAAGGTCTAGCACTTTCAAGCCTTCTGCTTTCTGGTGAAGAATGGAGTTGAATTTCAGTTCATCATCCTAATTCACCACGAGAAGCTCATGTTTGCTTTATTTATGATACTAACTGCTTTGCCGTGATTCTGTGAATCCTGCAAATAGCTGCTGGCCATGTGTGCAACACATGGGAGCACAATAAATCTTAAAACGATGTGAATATCATGGCAGCAGCATTACCAGTTGGGACTGAGAGAATCCCAACACTTAAAAAACACTCAAAAAAAAACCAAACAAAACACTTAAAAAAAAGTGTTGCTAACATCTATGTTTCAGTACGTGACACAGGTGGGGAAGGGATCAGAGATGGTTGGAATTTAGATTCAGCTCTTCTCTTTCCTCTAATTCCTGTCACCAAAAGACATGAAAACAGCTCTCATTACAATGCACAGGTGTCTTTTGCATGTAGTTGCTGTGTTTCTTCAATCTACTTTGCTCTCCAAGAAAGACAGTAGTGGAAGTCAGTGGCTACATTTCATTGTAAACAGTGAGGCAAAGGAGAATACACAAATGGTGTGCCTCAGATTCTCCCTCTTTCCTTAACTGGTGTCATTTATTTACAAACCATTTAAAACGTATAAACACTGACTGCTTTTATTCCAGATCTTTGTCCTAATCTAATCACCATGTGACAGTGTAA
The DNA here is from genome assembly GCF_002078875.1 of Numida meleagris. Lineage (NCBI taxonomy): Eukaryota > Metazoa > Chordata > Aves > Galliformes > Numididae > Numida > Numida meleagris. Next base: position 31,249,526 of record NC_034414.1, on the reverse strand, counting down.
GTTTCTTGAGAGCCACCAAAGTCCTCCCTTACAGATAGGTTTGGGGGCTTCTTTAAGGTCTGAGCACCTTAATATTTAAGAGTTAGCACACAGAAAGGGCATGCAGTTTTGATGCTGAATTCAGTCTTCACTTACTTTAACTCATTCTTTATTCTGAGAAGCAAGAAAAACCACCAAAACAACGAAAACAACCAAACACATGCAGTTCTTCGGTGCACTATCTACACCCTAATATCTAAAAATCATCTAAAAGTGTCTGAAATTCAGGTAGGATAGACCTCATAGGTAAGTGTGGTCCTGAGTCATCACCTATACCTAGTGTAGGCAGAACATCTTTTCATATTTAGAAATAAAAGAAATTACCATATCATGGCATTTTGCATTTCCAAATGAACAAAGCATACCCATAAAAGAAAAAAGGCAGGTCATCCAGAGATGCACTAATAATTCATCATTGGTTAATTATATTTAAAAACACTGCAAACAGGAACAAAGTTGACTGCAAACAGAAACAAAGTTGACTGCAAAATTTTCAGGGCACCAATGGACAGTGTGATGGCAGTAAGATACATGGTCCTTAGAGCTGTGTTACTGCAATCGAACTAAAAAAATCATGCTTATTGCTGCATAAAATATTTATCAAATAAAAAGAGACATTGCTGATTTAAGCAAGTTTTTAAAAAGTCATTATTCTAACAGATAAACGTTGCTGTCAGTTTACACATAGTCCATAGCTATTGTTTAAAGTCCCAGACAACTCTCTACTCAGCTGCCATAGGGCTACATGCACACACAGGTAATGCGTGTGCAGTCAAACATGCAGAAAAGTTTGCCCAGCTTCTGATTCCTTATATCTTCTCCCTGCTATTCTCCAATTTTGCTGCAGCCTTTTTGATGGTTATGGTCTGAAGTTAGAGGTTCCTGAAGACTTGTTCTCAGGAGTTCTCATGAGAACAAGTTATGCAACATGCAAGCAATGTGTGCTCATTTCTTTCAATTTAAAATACACAAATTATCCCCTGCTCTGATAGTTGAGGCAATTTTCTAGTTTCTGTGTCTCTCTAACAGTACTATTTCATGCTGTGCTTTTATGTTCCCAGCAACAACCTATGAGCCATCCAAATAACAAGAATTATCCACAAACTTGAAGATAAGACCTTCACAGACAGTCCCTAAAATACTGTTTGCTCCATAAAAACCCACTGTGTCTGTTTTGTTGCGTATCTGCAAAACTGGGAACTATTTCCATATGACAGATGGAAGAACAGAGGCAAAGAGGTTGAGGTCTAGATCCACTTAAGGCTTAAGCGCCCAAAGTGCAACTAGTGTGGAACACAAATACCAAAGTACATGATCTTCGGACCCTATCTCTCTTACCCTGTTCCTCAGGCAGCTAAGGTCTATACACACCTATGTTTTCTTGTCAATAAAGTACCCCAGGCATCTAAATTTCTCCTTCTGCGCTTGCCTATAACTGTCTGAATCTTGGTGAAGTTGCATAACTCAACACCTGCTCAGTCCTAAACACAGCCCAAAGCCACAAACTTGGCAACTATGGCTCCCCCATATTCCCCGAAGGAACCGGCTTGGGAAGGATCCATCTCACATGTGTCTACAGGGCCAGGCACTGCACAAAGAACCACAATAGAAGTAGACAGCTTAATTAAAAAGGAAAAAAACCCACAACCATGTCTGGAAGAGGTATGGCAAAAGAATTTGCCAAAAATATCAGGCTCCAGCCTCTTGGCTAAGAGGTTACACCACTGGAGGTATAGGATGTACAAGATTCATGCTCTCCAGAGGAGGCAGGCATACAAGTTTTCCGGCGTGCCTTTGTTTCTCCTCAGCAAGTAGGCTATTCCAGAAAGTAGAATGAATGGGCATTTCATCACTGCCATTGCCAAATGATGGCGCCATCATTTTGAAAGAAGAGTGTCACTTGTTATATATTGCTCTCAGAGCAGCCTAGGTGATTAACGTCAAGAGACAGGCCCAGGCTTCAGCACCAAGCTAAGAGCAGTACCTGCTTCAAGCCCAGCTTAGACATCCATACTCCAGAGATAGGAGAGACTTAAACCAGCCATTCCTGGTGTTCCCTGCTGGCCTGCTCAGACAACACATTGCCCTGCAAACCCAGAGTTGCTCTCAAGAACTCTGTGTGGCAGCTTTCAGCTCAACCTAAGGTGAATTCATGGCATCTGGGTTGTGGGCCAGCACTCCAGAATTGAGGTCTTCGAGTGTCTGTAAGAATGCTATGTTTAGTAAGACTTGGGAATTACCAGGAGTTGATTTACTTGTCAGTATTCCTTATTCTAGTAACTTGAAAAAAATTGTCAGCACATTTTGCATGTAGAAAAAGGAGCATTTAGGACCCTACTTCCTTATTCACTGTTAGCATTCCAGTGATAAATCTAATCTTGCAAATTTCATCATGTATGGGGTTTGTTGGTCAGCGGCTCCAGTGTTGCTAAGGAGCCCTGTTAGTGTCATGGACAGGACAACTCCAAAAAGCAGGATATTTCTTGTTGTAAGTATCTACACTGCTGAAGCTCAGACACAGTCCTTCCCTCCACATCAGCAGAGATAACTCCTTCCAAGGTGGTTTTGAGTGGAATTCTCCCTATTTAAATATATAGGGCCAAATACTAAAGTGATTTTCAAAGCTCTCACAAAAGATGATGATGGTATACTCAAATAAAGAGTGATCTGGATGACAAATAAAACAAACAATTTAATATATAAAAACATAAATATTTGGTTTTCCAAAATACCTCTCTAAATCAGAAACAAAGAAGTTACATTTGGCTACGACAAGTTTTCTCTATCTAGGAACAAAGTTTTGTTACACTTGATTCCAGCAGTCACTTTCCCTCAGAGGCTTCTCAACAAGTTGTCCTATCTCTTTCCATTAGATTATAAAAGTGCTTTATATCTCCAGAAGGTCTGTGCCATCACCTGGATGTATCTCAGTAAACTATAGCAAGGGGAAAAAAACAACCCTCTGTTATATTTTTACATCACGATAGCTGTCTCAATGCAAAAAATCTCAGCCTACAGGAAAAGCATCGACAAAAGAAGTCATAAGCTCTAAATCTAAGAATGTATTGTTTTAAAAAGCAGGATTTCTTCTTTGCCTCACACGAGAGGCACATTCACTTCTGGTTTTGCTTGGGTCAGGTCAGAACAAGAAATAGCTACAAAGATGTATATTTTTTAAACGCATCTAATAGTTCATGATGACGCCAGTTGCAAGGATTCTTTCCTCTAAATGCTTTAATATATTTTTCAAAAGGAAAAAATATGTATTTTTTACTGTGAATTCATATGTTCATTTTGAAACCATGACAAGAAATAATAATACCTCCTTCACAAAGAGTCTCGTTCCATCTGGTTCAGGACCAAAAAGCCCTGCCACAGTCTGATCTGAAGTGTAATTGATTTGGTCACTTGCAATTTAACTTCTTCGCTTACGTCTTTAGTGCATTAAGATTTCCTGTTTACATTTTCAAACTTCTTAAAAGTGCATCCAAAAGCTCCAAGTGTTTGGTGCCTGATTAATTGCGAACACCTAGAACAGAGCTCCTGAACTATTCACAGCATCTCTCCTAACACCAAGGGATTTTACTCATTTCCAGGCACATTACTAAACATAAAAAGAAATATAATTTAATCAAACTGCAAATTAAAGCAGCTGATGAAGAATTTACAGGTGGTGTGGTTAGTTAATCAGATGACAGCCCTTCCATGGCTTTGAACAGCTCCAGAAAACGGGAAGAATGAGGTCTGGTGTAGCTATATTTGGGGAATAAATAAAAGAACTTGAAAAATGCTAATTAGAATTCAAGATACTGTAAGAAAGGGAAAGATCAATGAATAAATATCCAACTGCCCTTAGCCAAACAGGCTGAACAGGATACTTCTGACAAGGAAACAGAAGAAGCAAAACAGAGCCGCTGGAAATATCAGGACAAGAGATTTGGCCCTAAGCTTGCCTGTGTAGTTTCCCAGAACTGATTTTTTTGGCAATTTTTGAAAGAGTAAATTTTTGGTAATCATACAGATAAAAAAAAATAGACTTCTTTTTGTATTTTGTTATTATTGTATTGTACTGTTATTTCTTCAGCTTGCAAAGTTTAAAATTCTAATATACACATCCACAGGGAAAGGCATACATACATCGCTTCGGGGTCCTTCAGGAAGGCTCGCCTGACTCAAACCCCTGGGATTTTTGTATGCACTTCACTTTATACAGTCTGAACAGTTCACTGAAAACAAAAGTGGGCATCTGGCAGGCCCCGACAGGACTGGGGTCCCAAACTGTGTTAAAATAAAATATGGAAGTGCATACACAAGTTCACCGTCCTCAGCAAAGCACTTAACTATGTGTTTGTATTTATGCATATTGTTGAAATGCTGTTCACAACAACACAGCCTGCTGGCTTGCTGCCTTATTCACTGGAAATATATATTTTTTTTATTGTAGAGAATTGCAGAAGTTAGAAGGCCTTCCTCCCCATTAAAAGCTTTTAGAAATTTAAAAATTGATTCATTCAGGCATGGAGACACAAAAGGTAAAAATAAAATACAAATTGTCTTCCCAGATTAATGTGAACTCCCAGCTTCTCTTACTATCATTAATTGCTTAATTCGTTGCGAGTTTGGTACTGAATCAGTTTTAGCCATTTACACCAAAATGATTTTGGCTCCTTCAAAAACTCTGTTCCCCATCACAGGGGAAATGGAGGCATGAGAAAATCTCTCTGAGCGAAGGGAGTGTGAGGGTGCTTGTGCCTCTTACATGTCATCTTCTTGATGCAGAGACCATCCAAACACAACATGGCAGTGAGGACAGGCTCTGTTTCTTAGTATCTCCTCCCCAGGAACACGTTAGCATTCACTCAGGGAAGAGGATGAACACAATGGTTTCACAGAGCTCTGTCCTTCCCATAACACAGCAGTTGCGTTTGTCTCACTGCATTTCAAATACTAAGGGCAGAAGTTGCACACGAGCTAAATAAGTTGTTGTCACAGCCCAAAGAGGGCTGATGTTCCTTTATTCCTGCAAAGCCACTTCTTTATCTGGCATTCTGTTTTTACCTAAATATTGCCAGGAAAAACAAAAACAGATAAGATGTGAATTTTAAAAAGCAGGCAATGGGAAAGCAGACAACCCAAACTAAAAGCCTTATGAACTCTCATACATCATGAAACATTTCTCCTGCCTTTGTTACTGCTTTTTCTTTCACAACAGGCAGTAAGTGGCAGTGCCAGGAGAGGCTAGGTCTCAGCTTCCAGTCACTTCACCTAGCTGCATGGCCAGCATTGCACTCTGGGGTGCTGCACCTGAGTGCTCCACAGAGGCTCCACACTGTAACAGAGAGCTCTCCTTGAGATCTCTGCAGAATGGCTACACCCCAGGTACAGGCTGCTGCAGCACAGCACTGCTTGGCACCACGGCAGAGCGGCACTGCTCTGCCAGAACTGCCTGTAGCACGTCTACACGTGTCCTGAAAGCATATGCAATCTGTCTGAGATGCTGCCGCTGACATGTGGGACGCAGCACGGCATGGGAAGGAGTCAGTTCACTTTGCAGCATAACTGGAAACTCTATTTCATAGCTGTCATGTCATGGAGCAAAATATGTAAGCAAGTAAAACCCCAGGCTCCTTCCTAATGCCCAGCCACAGCTTTAAGCTGTAAGGACTTCTGAGCTCCAGAGTGCTGAGCGGAGTCACCTCGTGGCATGCTGCTCCAGAAGCATCCAGAAAGCAGAGCCCGTCAGCAGACACCTCCCCCAGGTCCCACAGGCAGTCCTGCCATGAAGGATGTGTAAAGCAAATGCAGAAGGGCAGAAGAATCTTTCAGGGCTATTTTATGGCTTTCATTTTCTTGGCAAATTTTTCTCTAGCCATCAAATACCAAGGATGCATTAAAAAAAAATAAACAATAAAAAAAAAAACTGTGGAAACAGTAATGAAAGGTAAGTTTGACCAATTATATTTCCTCACTTGGCATGAAATTTCATACTTGTCCAACAGTCAAACTTCATCTAAATAAAATAAGCTTTTCAAAATCACTTTTGAAAAATAGTCACATATGGGATGCATTACATACGTAGGTGTTTTGAGGCCAGAAAACATATTTTTATTCTATGTCTGCAGCACACAGTGCTGTGGAATTTTGGTGAGTGACCATGGCTTCTAGGTGCAGAGAGCATTACAAGCACACGACCTGACTGTACACATATTATATTTGAAACAAGAAAGCTTTTCAGACATACAAGGACACCATTCCTTTCAGAGCTGGATCTCAGGCTTCTAAAGTGCTTGAAGCAAGCTATTTTATCTCGAAACCATTTTTACTTTTGATTTGAAGTGTCCTATTTCTGAGCACTCAGAAGTGAAATGCAGCTATATGTCTAGATGAAGTGATATTTTGAAAAAACAATAGCAAAGTCAAAACAATTCATTAAAAAATAATTCACAAACACCAATAAACATTTCCCTTGCTTATTTTTCCTCATTCTGTTGATGAAAATCTATACATTGACAGAACATCATTATTTTAATCTAAATCTAAATGTGAAGCATAGTCTGAAGATGGATTTTCCAGTAGACATTATGAGAAATTTAATTATAATTCACACTAACCTCAGCTTTCCATATATTACTGTTTGATACAAAGCACGATGTTGAGACAAAGTTCAGTAACTCTATGAGGTTTTTTTTTTGTGGTTTTTTTTTTTTTACATAATAATCCATATCAGAATAAACAGTATAATGTCTGAAAGAGAACTGCAGGACTGGTACATTAACAAAGTACTCTGAAAGCTCAGGAAATCTTCCCTTATTTTATGTCATTTATTACTCTTTGCCTGCTTAAATAAAAAGTTCGAAATAAAGAGTGAAAACCCTTTTTCCATGCTGGTTGATAACACAGAATCATAGAGTCATTAAGGCTGGAAAAGATCACTATGTTCATCTAGTCCAGCCATCAGCCCATCACCACCATGCCCGCTAAACCATGCCCCTCAGTGCCATACCTCCATGTTTCCTCATCAGTGCTGATAAGAGGGACAATCACTTCCCTGCTCCTGCTGACTGCACTATTTTTCATGCAGGCCAGGATGCCATTGGCCTTCTTGGCCATCTGGGCACTCTGCTGGCTCATGTTCAGCTTGCTGTCCAATAACACCCCCAGATCCATTTCCTTCCACATGGCTTTTCCTCCATCACTTCGGGCAGACTACTCAACATGCGTTGCATACAGCCTTGCTTATGCATGGCTTGCTCTCAAGCTGCTGCTCATCTCAGCAAAGTCAGGAACCAGGTGTGTTCCCCTCCCAAAGGACACAGTGCCCATAAAACAAAGACACCACTCATCTCTGTGAGCATGTCCTGCAAAATACATTCCTGAAGCCAGTCCCTCTGCAGATCACACACCTTCCAGTGCAGCTGGGAACACCTGCGCCCAACCTCCAAATGCCAGAGGGTAATCCCAAAGGGGAAAGTTATGGTGGTACTGGAGGCTTAGATTAGATATTAGGAGGAAGTTTTTCACTCAGAGGGCGGTGAGGCACTGGCACAGGCTGCCCAGAGAAGCTGTGGGTGCCCCATCTCTGGAGGCATTCAAGGCCATTCAGGCTCTGAGCAGCCTGAGCTGGTGGGTGGCAGTGCTGCCCACAGCAGGGGTTGGGACTGGGTGGTCTTTAAGGACCTTTCTAACCCAAGCCATTCTGTGGTTCTGTCATTCTGTGAGACTGCTAAACACTTCACCCTCTTATTCTCAGAAGATTTGCACAAGTACCTCTCTAAGTCCAAAGAGAGAAAAGCACAGGTGGACATCCTGCTTCCACATTAACAGGACACGAAGGAATATGGATGCATACATTCATATTTTCTGCTTCAGAACACACAAGAAGACTGGCTTGGAATTACTGTTCTTGAATGTTACCACCAGAGAAGAAGTTTCTCATGTTCTGCCATATAAAAAGCACTGAAAACATCAGTGATTTTGTCACCAGTGGCTGAATTTTATGCACCCCTTTAGCTCTTCCTCTGTAAATGAGTACCAGACATGGCCCTGCGCATCACACTCCATTCCCTGCTGCAGAGTTGCTCAGAGCCCAGGTGAGGTGCCCATTCTCCTACCTTCCCCCTGAGCTGGAGGGATTTGCCCACCAGTGGGAAGTGTTTGGATTTGGGGTCCATTAGGGCCAGCTCCTCTGCTGACAGAACTCGGTGACATCTCCCTGAAGTTATTATAAGTGATTCCAATGCGCTCAAGAGGAGGATCTGGCCCCTGTCAGGCCCTGGCTCCTCTGCAAAGGCTTTTAATGAGGCGCCAACTGTCCTGGCAGGGAGGAGGCGCTGAGCAGAGCTCAGAGGCAGTGGTAGCAGACAGGAGCTCAGCCCAATAACATTTTTCTATGCAAGAATTAAGTACAGCACTTCTTTTAAGCTTAAAACAATTGTTACTGTTCCACTAAAACAAAGAACAACTCACACGCTAAATACCAGCAAGAAATGGGAGAGGAAATGAAACAAACCAACCAACCAAACCAACAAAAAACCATCAGTGAGCAGGAAGCTGGATCCAGCCAGGCTGGCAGTACCCACTGCCGTCGCACCATGGCATCGCTCCTCTTCAGCCCCAGCCTACACCACAGAAACAAATGTCTCCTTGTAGGACTCCTCTACACTAATGGCTCAGTGCAGAAGGGCTCCAGCCAACAGCACTAATGGGCCTCAGCACAAGGCCAGGTGCACCCACTACCTTGAAGTGAACCCTATCTCCGCTCAGGCTCTGACAGCACAGCTCTGTTCAGCCAGCAAGCTCTGGGAGCGCTGTGCTACAGAACCCAGTAGCAGAAGGGATACAAGTTTCTAAGTTGGAGATGATCTGGATACCTGATGCTAAAAATACAATGAACAACAACAACAAGCTTTCCCTTACCACCCTCAACCACAAACAAACAAACAAACACAGACATAAACAATACTTCCTTTCTGCCATCTGTTTTTTAGCTCTACCTTAATTCACCTGATGGAAGCAGGTATGGCTACAGCCATTTGCCTTCGTGCTCCTCCAGCAGCAGCCCCGCTGCAGCCCTGGGGCCCAGCCCAGTCCTAGGGTTATTCAGAGATACAGAGCACAGGGCAGACATGGCCCCTGCCCCACACAGCAGTACCGCCACTATGGTTCCCAGAGGAGAAGCACATAAACCCTGTGTGCACACTGAGAGGTGAGAATTGTGACTTTCTCTCTAGATTCAGAAAGAAGGACCCCAGCTAATTAAAAACATCCATGAAGTCTAATAGCGCTTCTCTGAGCAAAATAATGAAAAATCCTAAAAATTCCCTAGGCCTCTCCTTCCATCCATCTAGATGTCACTTACTGTGATTCTCTGCCAGTAATCCTTTCCCTCTTCATTGTATTTGAACTGCAGTGCCCCTGCACACTAGTACATTTTCACTCTTATGGTGCCACCAACCAAGGCACAGCTGCAGCCGCTACAGCACTTCTACGTGCTGCTGGTCAAGGAACGGAGAGATTCTCTTTTGCCACATCATTGCCAACCATGCATGGGAGTTAAAGCAACAGGAATAATCTACCAATGTGTTGAACACTCACCTTTGTAGCTAGCCCTGAGTGCAGCCCTAATAAGGAGCCAGGTGGTCCTAAGGGCTCTGAACGATCAGCACCTGGCATCTTGCCTTGGCCTGGCATCCTTAAAGCAGAAGATCCTTTTAGTTTAATTTCGATATGTCCTCCCCATCTGCAAAAATGGGGACGATACAAATTTCTGTTTGTCGGATTTATGCCTCTCTCCAGCCCTGAGGCACTACCGAGGTGAGGCGAGGCCACCGAGGTGCTGCGTGGTTCAGGTTCACGTCGGAAAACAGGGGCACAACAGCAGACAGTTGCGGCACGACTCGCAGCGAGCCGCCAACGGGAGAGGGGAGCGGGAGCCGGGCGGCAGCGGGCAGCCCCCAGCGGGGCCTCGAGCCAGGCCGAGCTCAGGGCCGCGCTGCCCACTGCTCCCGGCCCCGACGGGCGGGCGACCCCGGCACCGCCGTGCTCAACCTCGCGGGATGCCCGAGGTGCCCGCGGCCCTCCGAGAGACGAGAGACGGGAAGGGAAAAGCCCACCCGAGGTGTCCCGCCTCTTTGTCTCCTACAAAAAGAAAAAAAAAAGGAAGAAAGAAAGAAAAAGGCTTTCAGTGATAAAGAGCTACGAGAGCGGCTTTTCCTCCCCGTTTTTATTTTTTATTTTTTGTTTTTGTTTTGTTTGTTTGCCACACTTTCAGAAGCAAACCGCACACCTCAGCGGGGGCAGCGGGTGGCAGTGGGGCCAGGAAGGCCGCTGCCTCCCTCCCGCCGGAGCCGGCCGGGTGCGGGCTGCCCAGCGGGGCCGTGGCCCTGGGCAGCGGGAACGGGAAGGGAGCAGGCGGGGCCGGGGGGAACTCTTCTTAAATGTCATACTTTAATGAGGATGGAAAATGTGAATTTTCTGTACATTCCAGATAAAATTCCTCGGGGTGGTGACCTTTAGCAGCGATTCTCTTAAGAGAGGAAAGTAGCCAAGCGTTTATCTGCGCGCCCGAGAGCTTACCCTAGTGGAAGTTTATGGAAGTGTTAAAGGGGGCGGAGGCGCTTGTCCAATGATCTGGAGGGGCTTGGAGCGGAGACCTCAGCTGGGAGACATTTAAATGGGAGACAGCTCGGCGCTGCTGCAATTTGTAGGCAGGATCCGAGCCTCGCCCTCTATGGACTCCCGGGTGGCTGCGGGATCCCACGCCTCCCGCTCTGCCGAGTGACCCGCAGGACTCAACCCCGCCGGGCCCCGCCGAGGAGCCGCCGCTGAGCCGGGCCCCCGAGGAGCCGCCGACGCCGCGCAGGTGAGCGGGGCGCCGCTGAGCCGAACCGGGCCGGGCCGCGCGCTCGCAGCGGGAGCGCAAACGGGTCCCACTCGGCCAGTCTGTGTGGGAGGCAAAACTGTAGTGCCTTTCTCCTACCTCCGGGCTGCGGGCAAGAGGAGGAGTCGTTCGTCCGTGCGTGGCCGAACTGCTGGGTGTGCGGAGGTGCCACCGGCCCGCCTGTCAGAGGCGCAGGGCTGTCACTAGCTTTTCCGCCGCAGTGCGGGCATCAGGGCGCTGTGACATCTCTCTCCCCTGACAGGCGCGGGGATTGCAAAAGCCTCTCATCTCCGCCTACAGCATCACTCCCGACAAATTGGATGCGGCACCCAGCCGACTCACGGCGAAATCCCGGCCCGGCCTCTGCGCGGAGCGGGACGAGGGCAGCTCCAGGTGCCGGCCTCGCCGCTGCCCGCCCCGTCCCGTCCCGTCCCGTCCCTTCCCGTTCCGTCGAGCGACCCCGCATCGCGTACCTCCCGGGCAGGCGGCGTGCGCCGTCGGGGCTGCGCAGCGCAGGCGGCGGCACAGGCTGCGCGCCGGGGGGGGGCTACGCCTGTCCTAGGGCGGGAGGAGCGGCGGCGCCTCCGCCGTGCGTAGCGCCCCTTTGCTCCCCGCAGCCCCCCGCTTTCGGCCGACTTCCGCCGCACTTGCTTGGCTCTGCCGCCCCGACGGCTCCGGGCGTCCTTCGGCCGCAGCGCTTCCCGCTACTGGGAGGCCTCGGCCCGGCGGAGTTGCCGGCCTCGACGTCGGGGCCGCCCTTGCCGAGCGGGACGTGAGCCCTGCCGGCCTCAGACGGGGCGAGTGAGCGACCCGGCCCGGCCTTTTCGGTGCGACCACTCGGGATTTGGGGCGAGGCTGCGCGGCGGCCGCCGCCCGCGGAGAGGACCCTGCCGGTGCCGCCACCGCTCTGCGGGGAGCCCGGCCGGGCCGGCGGCCTCCCCGCCCCGACGGGAGCGTGGCGACGGCGGGCTGACGACGTGCGCGGCCCCGCGCGGCCCGCACCCCGCTCCTGGGTGCCGCCGCATCCCGCCCGATGCCGCTGCGCTGCCCGCTGTTCCTCCTTGCGGCTGCGGGGCGGGGGAAGGCTCCGCGGGGGGCAGCGGGCGCCGGGCTCGCGCTGAAGTCTCCGCTCGAGGTGGGATGCGGGGCCCCTCGGGCCAGTGTGGACATCTCGGACGGCGCTCACGGCCGTGTCCTGCCTCTCTTCCTGGGCGCTCACTCCCAGGCTGTACTAAAGCGCTTGCTTTTCTGCCGGTGAGGTCGCGTAGAAATGCGTGGCGTTTTCCGAGATACTTCATCGTGTCGCTGCGCGACTGTGCTCACAGGGCAGCGAGCAAACGTTTCCGGAGCGACTGCGCTCTCGCAGTGGGCCTGGCAGCTGCGGGGCCCCCCCGACGTGCGTCGGTACCGTCGTGCTCACGCCGTGTGCTGCTGCTTGCGGCCCCTGCAGAGAGATACCTTCCTAGAGGAGGTTTCTCCGTTTTTGATTTTTTTTTTTTTTTTGTTCCTTGTGATGCTGCCCACGCTCGCTAGACGTCTGAAAAAAGGAAACTCCGTGACTCACGTGAAGGAATTACTGGAAATGTAAATGTACCTGAACTCTACCAAAGTGCGATGTTGGCTTTGCCATCTTGGTCTGAGGAAAAAAAAATAAAAAAATGGTTCTGTGGGAACTGCAGTTGTCTTGCCTTCTTGCATATTTAAAAATACAGATCTATAACTATGAAAACATTACATAAGACTATTTCTGTAATTCGTGTGTAATAAACCAGGCAGAAAATCATTCTGATCCGCTGGGACGTAACCACTTTGGTTTTCTCAATAGCCAGTGTTGTGTTTTGCCTCTTTGCTTGGCTGCTATTTGAAGCCCACCATCCACATTTATTTTTCTAGGCCTTCAGCAGATTATTTTTCATGTTTTCTGTGAAGCACACGAACCCGTGGCTCATCAGAATATTTTCCCAGTGAATATGGCTTGCAGATGAAATGCTGGGCCTGTGGAGGGCTGTGAGAATTTGCTGTGCATTTCAGCAGAGCCGGGATTCCACCCAGTGCTTGTAAATGCATCGCTGTGTGCTCAGCATCTCAGAGGTTGCTTTGTGGCTCTGCCTCGGGACTCATAGGGAAGCGCTGTTTAAATACTGACTTTTGAAGGACCTTAAATTATAGTAGAAAATGTATAAACTAAAAAATGACAGCTTGCTGTATTGAGCGGTAAACCTGAAAGAGTTCACGCTCCTCTGTGAACGGTTGCAAGTATTAATCCACAGAAGTCCTCATCTGCAGCGAAATGATTGGATCCCAGCTCCAGATAATCTGCGTGTGAGGAGATTTGAATGGCTGGGTCCAATTCTGCTCCCGTTTGAAGTCAGCAATAAAACTGCTCTTGGCTGTAGGACTGAGTACTTGCAGATGATGAGGAGGAGAACTCAGCTTAGCAGGGAAATACAGAAAGATTTCTGAAGTATTTTTTTACTTTTAAAAATAAATATTAATGATATCGGATCTCTCATTGGATCTGAGTGAAGTTAAGTGGGACCTGAATGAAGTGTTTTGTTTGTAGTCATCTGCTTGTTCAAAGACTTCTCAGCTGAGTTCTCAGAAGGATTTCTGATCACACTAGTGCTTCTATAACAGCCCGTATCAAGTACAGAAAGTTCTGCAGAAATTTGGCATATGTACGCTTTTACAGCTTGGTCCCTCACAGCTCCTACCCAAGCTCCAGAGTTATCACTTCTTCAGAATTATGGCTGTGACAAGGAAAAAACAAAAATCTCCAAACCATCTACTTCTGATGAGACTTCTTTTGGGTAAAACCTTGGGTTTGGTAACATGGACTGAGCTACTTGTGCTGTTCTGTGGATTTTTTTTTTTTTTTCCCAGTAATGAAAAAAGCTGTTGAGGAAGTATTTCACAAACACCAATTCACAGATTGGATGAATCATTCCAGTTCCTAATATAAGCAGAGGTGTTGTCTTCTCTTATGAGCACTGGTATCAGGGAGAGTGCAGATTGCAGGGTGCTTTCATTACTGAGGCATAATGCCTTATTTTCCTTTGTGTTTTGTTTTTCTTCTACTTTTTTTCCCCAAATAATCAGAAATTTTTAAGGAAATATGTAATAAGCTACTATGATAGGAAGTTCCTGCTTAAGCTGCCATTGGGGGTCATGCAGTCAATGCAGCCTCTTTGGAGGGTCTATGTTTCAATTGTATTTAGTCCTAAATGTTTGAATTATTTTTATTTCCAGATGTATATTTTGGTATATATATAATTGGACCATAACAAAGGGTGCTGCTGAGTTGTTAACTTCTACTTGAATCACAGACTCTTTTTCAAGTATATAATACAGTTGTACCCCTTAGGGTTTTAAACCAAGTGTTGTGGTTATAAATCATGACACCAAGTCAGTGAGAAATTGTATTTCTTCCCATTTTAGGGTTATATTGAAACACATGCTTGTGTTTCCTTAGGGTGAAGCACATGCGTGAATCTGGGATACTTATCTTAAAATAGGCATTACCATCCGATTTTCCCCAAGTCACCATCCCGAAGTACACTCATTTTCACATGACTAGACCTTACACGACTACATCATCAATTGCACATTTGTGGAAAAATGGTGGAACAGCATGGAGACGATCATTTAGAGGAACAAAAGTAGTACGGGAATATGCGTAGTGGTGAAACAGGCACTCAGTTATGGGAAACTAAACAAACACCTGAAGTTTCCTGGCACTGCTTAGAAACTAGCAATTTATTTTTGGTTGGATGCAATGACTTTTTTTTTCTTCTAAGGTTCTGGCACCATGTTGAGTAAATAACATGCATACTGTCTAAATACAGTGTGGGTATACAGTCACCAGAGAAATAAGAATAGTTTTGGAAAGAGTCATTCTGGTCACTTGAGGAAATAAGTGGTGTTTTATAACTGTATTTTAAAAAAATATTTTACAGACAGAACATGGAGACCAAAAAGAAACATGCTTAAATAACATTGAGGCGGTATCAGAAATGGGAAAAAAACAGCCAATATGAAGTCCAAGCTGACACTTGAAATTATACTGCATTAGTCTTCAATTAGAATTCCCAACGTTTTTTGTTCTATGTCAGAGCCGTAAGTTATTAAAATAGCATGTTCTGTGCAGTATTGCACTTAGATGTTTAGAGCAGCCCTTCCAAGCTGCCTGCTGGAGTCAGTAAAGGCACTGTGCTTACAGCCCTCTCTTGAAGTCTGAAGCTTCTTCCAAACGTAGGACATACTGGTACTAAGCTGAAATGAACAAAATAAATGGCTACTGGTAAATAAATCTAAATGAATAAAATAAATGCAGATATTTATCATGCACATTATAAGGTCCAGTATATTAACAGTCTGTAGACAAACACATAAAACATTAGCTCCACAAGCAATCCCTACATACAACAGGAACCTCCTATGACACTTTTCCACTCCAGGAATTCCTTTTCCAGTCCCTTTGGTGAGAAATACTTTCTGAACAGCATAAACCAAAACTTACTCTTTCTGTGTGACTGGAAAGACCGAGTAACTTAGAAATTAAAAAACATCTTGTGCAGCAAATGACACAATACCCTGAACTTCCGCTGAGTCTCCAGGGGGCTCTTCCAGGGCTGGCACTTTGCCATCTATCTGCCTACCAAGGACACGGCCCTTGGTTTCACATACATTGGCTGGGCAGCAGGACAAGCAGGAATCTTCAGTTCAAACAGTAATTCATCTTTACTGATAAAATATGTTAAATAAGGGATGTGACTGCAGCACTCCAAAAAGGTAGAGGACACTGACTTCCTCATTTTTTATTCACAATTCTTCCCCTTTTTATTGCCTGAGCTTCCCATTTCTGGTGACTGTCTTCCAAACTCCCTACAGTGAAGGTCTCCTGAGATCCTCCCGCCCCAGTCTGTCTTGCTTGCTGCCACAGCCCTTGCTTTCCAAAACAATTTGGATACCATGGTACTTTGGGAACAGGAAGGAGCATGGCAGGTCATTTTCTGAGTGGTGGGTCTTGAGTTGACCCAGCAGCCCAAAAAGCTTGGAGCTCTGGGAAGCAATAGAACTGGTGGAAGATACCTGGGTCATAAAGACTAAGGAAGGTAGGTAGGCTGGTAACTAGGTTTGGAGCAGGAATGTACTTTTAAGGAACTTGATTGTCGCTGCTTTTGGCACTTCTTGAAGTTCTTTTTTTTTTGTGCACAATCAACATTCTTTTATGATACTGTCATCTTACGGTTCTTAATGTCATATATGAAATCTTACTGTCCTTATGTCCTTTCGCTATCATGGTGGATGTAATGAATAAAACACAGACGTTTATGACTGCTTCTGTGTAATCTGCCTGCCAAAGATTCAGAATAATGTAAGAAGGTGTAATTTGAAAGTACAGATGCATCTCTTTTAATCTATACCTAAATATCAATTTATATTAATTGCCTATCTTGTGCACATCTCTTACTCACCCTAGGTTTCATTACATTCAGACTCAGTGGATCAGTTCAGAGGTGCAGCGTGGCAGAGCTTGGGATGCTGTATTCACATAACAGGTAGATAGAGCCTGCACACTCTTTTGGGTGTGCATTATGCAAGGAGTTGTACAAAGCTTCGAAGTCTGACAAAGGAACATGTAGAATGGATTCCTCTGGTATTGCAGATAACTATGTCATAAATCCTAGCAAGGCATAAAATCACTCCTTCCACTTGATTAAATCAGGAGGAGCACTCCTGATGTCAGTAAGCTATAGGAAGGGAATGAGAACTTTAGTAAGGTGCATGAAGAAAGGACCTGGAAAAAGCTGCATGCAACACTAAGTAAAATTCTGTATAGACTTATTTTAGTATCTGACTTTCAATCACAGTTTATGAAAGCTTTTATCACTTGGTAATTTGGAAACTGCTTTCCAGCTGATGAAAGCAAAGAGCTCATCTTTTATAAGTGTGCATTCGTGCACACACACACACACATTTCTTTTATGGAGCTGAAAATTTACTGCATACCTGATTCCTGTTGATATCTGCAATCCACAACTGTGCTTTATTTCCTCAACTTCCTCTCTATAGGATGGTCCGCACACTGTATGCCATCGGCGCTGTGTTTCTTCTGATGGGATTTCTGCTACCGACAGCAGAAGGGAGAAAGAGGAATCGTGGATCTCAAGGCGCTATCCCTCCTCCTGACAAGGATCAGCCCAATGATTCAGAGCAGATGCAGACACAGCAGCAGTCGGGCTCCAGGCATCGAGAAAGAGGAAAAGGCACCTCAATGCCTGCTGAGGAGGTGCTGGAATCCAGCCAGGAGGCACTGCACATCACTGAGCGCAAATACCTAAAACGGGATTGGTGCAAAACTCAGCCCCTCAAACAAACTATCCATGAAGAAGGCTGCAACAGTCGCACCATTATCAACAGGTTCTGCTATGGCCAGTGCAATTCCTTCTACATCCCCAGGCATGTCCGCAAAGAGGAAGGCTCTTTCCAGTCTTGTTCCTTCTGCAAGCCCAAGAAATTTACCACCATGACTGTTACCCTCAACTGCCCTGAGCTTCAGCCCCCTAGGAAGAAGAAAAGAATCACCCGTGTGAAGGAGTGTCGGTGTATATCTATCGACTTGGACTAAGCCGAGAAGTGCGTTGCACTCTGACTGTCCGCAATCATTGCCAGTGTGAGTGAGTGGCAGAAACTAGCAAAGCCTCGGGGCTGGACGCAACTGAAAGGAACCCAGTGAATTACCTAAAAAATAACAACTAACCAAACAAAAAGAACAAAACAGATGTAAGGGAAGAACAGGCACATGTGTGTAAGAGAGAAAATGGGTGTATACAAGCAAATATATGAATGGTCAATCTGAGAAAAAAAAAATTAATGGGTAGGAAATACTAAAAATCTACTTACCCACAGTGATGAATTAGGTTTCCCAGTGTATATTCACATTTTTGTCACTTACTGAGAAAGCAGAGCTGTGGCTTTTGCTAATGTTCACCTGCCATGCTATTTGCTTTTACCGTATTATGAGAAACAACAGTGTGAGAGGACAATATATC
This sequence comes from Numida meleagris, assembly GCF_002078875.1. NCBI lineage: Eukaryota > Metazoa > Chordata > Aves > Galliformes > Numididae > Numida > Numida meleagris. Next base: position 31,231,553 of record NC_034414.1, on the reverse strand, counting down.
GGAAAGCATGAATCTATTCTTAAAGATGAAGTAGGCAAAAAGCAGTTATGGCGTAGCAAAAACATCACTGAAAATAGCATCTGTATCAAGAGTTTGTAACATGCTTCTTCAGAAAAATAACTGTAATCCAAAGGCTGCTTTTGGAGAACAATGGGGAAGTGGGAGCGCTGAAAAGTCAGCATAGGTGGATGGAAAACAGAGCCACAGCAAGTTAGAATGCAAAAGGCCAAAGTAAGTAGACAGGGGGAGCACAAAAGGGAGTAGAAAAAGGAAAGATGCTTAAATAGGAGGACACAGAGGAAGAGATATTGTGTTCTGTTTACGTTTTGCTTTAATTTATATACCTAGTCATATATTACATAAATTAAAGAGAAACTATATACGAGGCTATAAATATATTTCCAAATTCTAATATCTCTCTACATCAATCAAAACTGATTCCTGTGCCACTAGGTCCATCTGATGTCTTGTATTTCTGATAGCAGTTATTCCTCATATTACATATATATGTATATGCAGTATCTTATATTCATTGGTATCTATACATACATACAATGAGTCTGCAGACTTCATTGTGCCTATCTGAAGTCTCTCCTCTTTTTCACACACATAACATAGGAACGTACATACCGCAGTACAAAAATCTTGCTAAGCAAGATCAAGTACAGAATGGCAGTAATTTAGTACATAAAGAGCAAAGCAAAAATTAAAACAAGCATCATGTGACTGCAAATGCAATAACCACACAAGAGACAAAAGACACGACATTCATGACTAGTAAACATTGCATTGTTATTGTTATTTTAGCTTTGCCACAGGCATGCAGTTTGTTGAAAAAGAGATGCAGAACTTTGCCAGCAATAATCCTCTTTTTATATCTTTTACCACAGACTTGCATTTAAGCAGGATTTGGACTAAGTAAAGAGAATTTCCTGAAAATTAAGGGCTAACTCATTCCCCTTCTCATCGAGGGGGAAAAAGCACACGAAAGGGGACACTGTGCTTCCAACAGCTCAGTGAGTGTCATCTGGGAGATTAGCCTGCATCTTCCCTCCCCCTCCTTCAGGATTAGGACCACAAGCTAGATCAGGGGGGTGGCTTTTGGCAAGAGCGTGGAGAGTCTCATAGAAGAAGTCATTCCAGCAAGGTGGTCCCAAAGCCCTGGAAGCTGGCTGGAGAGCTGCGGCCCAGCTGGCTGTACCTTGAAGCTGCCACTGGACCAGGCATTGGGCACTGGCTTGGCAGGGCACCTTCTGTCCAGGTGCTGAAGGCCCCTCAGTGCTGCAGGCCCTGCAGGCCTCCCTGCCTCCACCTATGTGCCAACAAAAAGACCCCGTCTGGTTCTGCACCTACAAAAAGGCATGGTCCTATGGTCCTAGACCCAAGTTAACAATGTAGTGGGGCTTGTGTAGCCCAGAACACACTTTCCCCTTCAGCAGCAAGACTTCACTCCCCACAATCAGTGTAGCTGTACTTTCTCACACTAAAAGCCTCTCTCAGCCACAGGGTGATTACTTTGACAGGATTTCTGTCCATCAAGCTCTGAAGAAGACAATTTTGCTCTTAGTAACATGTCCGAAGGGAAAACCATACAGTGGCATGTCACAGATGCATAGGATGTGCAGTCGTTACATTAAAAGCCACGGATGTGACTCAATGTCTTACGCAATTATTGGCAATATCCCGCATCTCTGCAATTCATATATTTTTCCTGTAAAATCCACTGCTATGAGGTCTGTGTTATGAGATTAAGAGATCTCAACTCATTGGTTCATATTCTTAAAATGCATTTCACTTGGTGCACTCTCACTCTGCAGGTTTGACACATTTCTTTGTGGATTTTAAAATCCAGTTTTAAAATCTGGCATTACAGGAGGTAGATTTCCACTGTGTGGAATGTGAATAGTTAGAAAGATATGGATATTTAATGTTATTATTAATACAAATCCTCTTTCACTGATAATAGGCAGGGGTTGTTATTTAATTTTTTTGAGTTGGTTTGCAGGTAACAGGGCCAATCTCAGCCATTGCTGAAAGTTCTATACTCTGTAGTGTTTCTTTTCAATAAATGGGCTCACCTTACGAATGAAATTATTTCTTCATTTGAAGCCAATAGCAAAACACCCATTGACTTTAACAGTAATGTGATTTCATCCTAGGCTGCTGTGTCCCTAAACCCTTAGACATGAAGCACAGCTTTAGACATTACCAACTTCAGCGTTCTGAAGGGCAACCAATAAAAGTGTTACAAATCCTTATATTCCAAACAGCCTGTGCACAGCTCACAACGGAACTCCCCTGGAGGCAGATCCCCCTATAACTATGTAAATTTTATACAAAGAACTTTTATGAATTGCTAGTTATTGCCTGAGAGTAAGAAACTTCTGCTAACTTACAATTATACCAGATATTTAATATCAACCACAATATGTATTTAAATGTCTGCTTTATTCTAAAAACAATGGACTGTATAACCTAAGGCTGCAGTGTTTTCATGCTCAGTCTCACAAAGCAAAACTTGGTTTAAAATGAAGTTTTAATTATTTTGTAACTGAATAGAATTGGAATTTTTTCTTCCCAGCATTTTGTACATCATTTTAACTACTAGTAACAAATAAATAAAATATCTTCTCCAGTCCATGTCTATTGTTTTTATTTTTTTTTTATTTCTTCCTTAAGTTTCCAGCTCTTTCTGGATCTGTTGTACTTTACTCTGACTTCTGTGGCTTCTCTTAATTATAAAAGGGCTTACATTCTGACAGTGAGGCACAGACAGGCAATGGCACCATCATTCAACACGGCTTCAATGAAGTCTTTAAATGAGATCGGTCACTTCCCCCTTACCCTTCCACAATTTATAGAAGGAAAATCTGTCTTTACTCACACTTTTACCCTTGTAAACCATATAGCGACAGTTCAAAATACAAATCAAACTTGAATGGTTATAGAGTTGGAGCTGGACTCGGCATGCCTGCCTCATACCTTACCTCAGCTTTGTGCCTATTCATCAGTGCACTCCCACTTTAAAAAAAAAAAAAAAAAAAAAAGAGTAGGGAACACCTTTGCAACACAGAGTCTCGGCAAGCTCTCTCCAGGGACAGAGAATTATACAGGAGTATAGGAGGATTTGTCATTTCCTTTCACTGCCCTTAGCAGCATTCTCAAAAGGCATTGTCCACCTTTGCAGTGAAAGCTGCTCAGATGGGGACCACAGTTCCACAGATCTATTCCCTTTCCTTCCAAGGAGCAGCAATGACACAGCTGAGCATACAGTCCCACAAGCAGCCAGCACGTAGTAGCTTCCTGTAGCACACCCAGGTGGCCAAGAGGTCAGCTGGCCAGCACCCAGCCATGAAAGGCAGGTGATGGTAAAGTTCTGCATGGTTTTACTTCATGTGTGTCCCTCGTGAAATAATGGAGCTGAACAGTCTGTGGCGTACTGCTTCTTAGGGCAGTTTAAAGGCTTTAGCTTTACTCTTCCTTCACCTCTATTTCTGTCCATTCATTTATTCTCTTGCTCTTCTAAAGTTTACTGAAAGGAAAATAATGTTAAAATCATTATTTGTAGAAGGCAATTGACTTTTTCTGGTCTGAGATCTGGGCACAATCGGATGTAATAAATTTCAATGAAGAGATGTGCAAATACATGTTCATATAAAGATTTAAAACAGAGAGAACAACCTCCTGGGCTTACCTTTCTAATACTTTCTAGTACTATGGCCTTATTATTTATATGCTAACTAGCTGAGGTAGTCATTATAATTTACATTTGGCCTACATACCAACTTTAAATTGAAGGTATGTCCACTGTGAAGTCCTGCGTGCTTTATAGATAGCTACACCAATCAAAAGAAGATGAGAGGGAGAGAGGGAATCCACACACCTCCCTCAGCTTTCACGCAGACAGATAGAAATAAGGCCATTTCTTGCTCTTTTCTCAGTGAGGCAGGCAAGATTCCTGTTCAGGATTTGTTGTGTGTGCTCTGTAACCCATGTGCTGTGCAGTAGATTTGCACACATGTGATCAGATGGAGGCATCAAGCACAAGCCAGGCTGGCTGTTCATACATCTGAGCAACACATGGCCATAGTAGGTGCAGCATGCTTGGGGTGGGTCAGTGCCCAGGCAGTACTGCGGTCCTGTTCTGGCTGCCTGTCAGCAGCAGTGCCTAGTCAGAAAAAGGGCTCTGTGTCCGTAAAAGTGATGCAGAACTATAACCTTGCAATTCGTCTTCTCCTGGGCAAAAAATAAGAGAGAGGCCAGAGAGCTGTCACCTTGGGGAGAGATGTTTTGTGCTGCCCAGTGTGCAAGCCTGACCTGGAGCAGTACTTTCAACAGATTTCTGAAAGGAGAAGCGCCCAGTCACTGGCAGAGCCTGCAACGCTGCTTTGCTTAACCCAGTACAACACAGACTGCTCCTTCTCTTTTTAAATAGCATAGGTGTTATTCACTCCAAAGAATTCAAACCTGCTTTAGAAACTACTTCCACAATTACTGAAATACAGTAGTCACTCAACACCAGCAGCAAAAGGTCCCAGATTATTTCTGAGTGATTTTGCTTCTCCGGGCAGCTGCACTAACCAAAGGACTGCAAAGGGGGAAGCCCCACGGTTTAACATTTCAGAAAATGAAAAAAATAATGTATATTTGGATCTAGTCAAAAGACTGGATGTATCACTGCTACATCAGGTCTTGGCTTTAAGATATCAAAAAGTTTAACCATAATAAGCTTCAGACACCTTGCTTTATTTCTTGTTTGTTGGCTGAGATTTAAATCAGAAATACAAGCAACACACAGGTATGGTAACAAATCCCAGTAGTGCAGATTTCTGATGCTACCTTGTAATGCAGCTTCATAAAAACATCTGAAGCTTGTCTACACTGCCTGCCTAAGAATGTAGCTGATGACTTGAAGGTGCCCTTTGACAATGTGTGACTTCTGGCTGCTTGAATTCCTCTCCGAGCTTTATTTGGTCTGGGGGGAGGAGGACAGAAATTTTAACTGCCACTTGCTCACACTCCCATTACTTTTTAAAAATATTGAGAATAAAATCCATTGTCTGCCTCTTTCAAATGGTTGAGGAGCAAGATGCAAGGATCAAACTATAAACTGACATAAAAGAAGAATGTTTGGGGTCACCTTAAAAAAATAAATTTCTAACTTGCAATAAGCAATAACCCCTCTATGCTGTGATACAGATGTAAGTCACATAGTTTGAGGATGAATCAAATCAAGAAATTACACTGACTCCCAATAAAAGTTCTGCAAATAAAATCTGAAACTGCCATGTTTGCATTTCTTTTTCAAAGAATGCCTTATGGAAACAGCTATATTCCAATTCGTATTACAAGAGATCAAAAGAACAAAGGTTAAAATAATATCTTCATCTCTGGAATAATTGAAAGCCATATCTTAACCTTCTGCCTAGTAATATCAATATGGATTCCAGCAAGAAAGCAATTGGAAAGAATTAATGTGTCAGTTACAGCTCATCTGGGACACCAACAGTAAAATTCATTAATCATAATTTTATAGCTATTGAATGGCATCACTACAGAGCACTGTTAGGATTTTTTTTTATTTTTATTTTTTATAATGCATCTGTAGACCATTATATTGTTTTTCTTTTAAGTTAAACTTTACTGAATTTCTACATTTTGTAATTAATTTGTTGAGGACTAGAGGCACATTTTTATATTTAGAAAAAGATACATATTCTCAATCTTACCTCTGCCTTGGCATGTTCTTCTATCCAGGGAATAAAAAAATTGAGCTATATAGATGTAGCATACATGTATTTCTCTCTGTAAAAAGAGGCATTATATATATTTTAAGAGTCTGAAGAATATACATTCACTATGTTTAGAAAAGTATGGCCCAGTATGCCAGGCTTCTTAGTAACGTACTTTATGGGTGATAATCATAAAGTCAACAGTGAAAACACAAAAGTAAGCATTAAGACTTTCTATTTTAAGGAGGGATAGAGGGTTGTGTGTAATCGGAAAAGGTTACTTAATGCCAACGATGAAGACTGGCTGAACCTCTCTCCTTAGGATGTGAAGGACCTTGAATGTCCCTTAGGAAACAAATGGCATGAGGAACATATATTTTCATTTTTATTGTTAATTTATTTTAGCTCCAAATGAATGAAGAGGGTCAATTTTGGAAGCTAAGATATATCTAGCAAATAAAAAGGAGAAAGAAAACTATGTGTGCAATGGAAAGATCTTGCCGAATGGATCTAAATCCTATGGTAGGTAATTTGATCTAATTTTTGCAGAAAGGCAAATGCCAGATGTTTGCTCCACTTTGATCTTAATAACACTTAAGGCTGCAGACAATAAGATTGGTTTAAAATTTATTGTCTCTTTGATTTCTCCATTCTAATGCTTTTTAAATTCTTTACACAAGACAGATCTATATATAGGCAACTGGGGTGGCATCAGAAGCATTGTATACTTAAGACATTCTTGAAAACCTCAGTGTGGAACAATGTTTGCTGTTTTATGCATCAAAACAAAGCCAGATTTTATACAAGCAACATTCAATTTTCTTTTTACTATAATGTCTCTTTTTATTTTGCATATGAAGTTCTGACTGTCGCATCTGTGGCACAGCTCCTTATATGCTTTTATCTTTCAATAACCTTATTAGAAGTCAAGACAATATATTAAATCAACATTAAGCAGCAGGAGTTGAAAGAAAAGTTCAGCCTTCCCTTGCATTGGGAGCTTAATCTATGTAGATCTTTAATTTCACCTTTAAGTAGCATTTAGGATTCTTTGTATACAGAATGTGTTTTAAAAGGATGGACACAAGTGAAAGCCTCTGAGGAACCACAATATCTAGGAGGTCTTGCCTTCAGTTTGGATATTCAGGTCCAAGAAGGCCATTGCTCTGTGAACATGATAATAATAAGCAGTCTAAGGCTGCTTAGTAAGTGGTCTCAGGTTTCTAGCAGAGTATCTTATATATTCACTATTACTGAGAAATGATGAAAAGCAATTGAGACTGGGAACAAACAATAGAGAAAGAGCAACGATTAAAAGGAAACAAATAGAAAAAAAAAGTTACGGTATGCAGCCTGAATATCTTATCGTAATTCTCTGGCATATTTGAGAGCCATCTGTCCCTCAGACCCATGCATGATGTCTTTAAACAATTGTTTTCACTCTGATCAGCCCAGTAGTCTGAAAGTTCAAAAAGTCAAAGTCAATTTTCCTCTGAAGGAAATTCTGACTTATTCTGGTGGTGAAAATGCCAGTTCTCAGCCAACTGATTAGACAGATGCCCTGGCAGATTTACTTCCACTAGTAGCGTGGAAGGGTTATCAGAAGTCAAGGGCCTCCCTACTCCTCTACCACCAAGTTTAGTTCTCACAACAACGTTCTTCATAAAACAGAACTTCCTTTATTCAGAACCCAGTATTTTCATTCATTACCACGAACAAAACACTACACACACATATAGAATAATAAATTACCATGACATTACCATGACAAGTGAGAGACTTCCAATTTCCTCACCCCAAGGGAGAAGCTGGGCAAATGAAAAATCTCCCCCAGTGAGAACTGCCTTAGGTTCAAATGTGTCCTCTCATCTTTTCTTCATTATCTTTGTCTCACCTCCAGAATGAAAATGTCTTTAATGCAGTCTACTGTCTTTATTCATCACAAGTACACTGAAGTACTGTTTGCATGATTCCGTGCATCTTTGGTCAGTCTTCTCTTAGACAAAATATACCACCCGTACCGTAAGACTGGACAACTAAGTCACAGAACATAGAGGTTTAAATGGCATTTGATTTCAATTAAGAAGAGCGCTTTCCTAAAGAGGCAAGATGTTATAAGACTCCGAAAACCTTTTGCAACACCAGCCTTTGTGCATCATAATTGAAAGGTGTGTGAATGCTACCCAATGAAATTTAATGGAAGCCCCACAAGGAAAGATTTTAGTCTCGACATTTATCTTTACCAACACATGGAACCACCTTGATCTGTTTTTACTGTTGGTGAAAAAAGAAGGTAGTGTCTATTTCACAGGATAGGATAGGAAGTAAGAGTCAGCATGATGGATGGTGGAAAGAAACAGAGGGCAAGAGGGAAGAAATATGTGCATCAGGTACTGATCTTAAAGATGAGGTCTAGTCTGCTGTCAGGATGTGTATAAATAGCTTATTAATAACAGGAGTGATGTATTGGCATTAGTGTAAAAGTAGAAGTATACTCAGTTTGAGAAAACATATTGCGTAGTCAGAAATAAGACATCTGGGTAGGGTACAGTTTTTTGTTAGATATTTGTTGAATAGACTACGCAAGACTACACAAGAACAAATCAAGTATAAATCAATTCCTGTGGGAATATTTACTCACCTTAAGTCATTCACTCAGCAGATCGCACTGCAATAACCTATGCCATCTCCATCAAATCTGTCACATTCACTTCCTGTGGGTTTATCTGCATGCCAGTGTGGCAGAGAGATCTTAAATAAGCTTTATGGTTACCAATAATAATTTAAATGCAAAAGCTCAGTGTTCTTTATTGAACATCAATGGGTGAGACAAACTTTACTTTTTGTCCCAGTATAGGGAAAAACAAGGGTTATCAGTAAAATTTTCCTTTAATTTTCTATGAAAATTACATCACATTATTGAGTGCTCCAACATTTAGGAACATTATTTGACTCTCTCCAGTTCTCTTTCTGCTTAACCTGCCTGTCTCACCAAGTAGCTCAGTTTCCATCTGGGACTGATATATTGGAAAAAGGAAGACAAAGATCACTTGGAGAGGTGATGTGTGCAAAAGATTTTTATGCTGAAGAGAGCCCTCTGCAGCATGGGTATAGGTGCTACCTGCATCTTGTCCTTGCAATAGAATGAATGTGGGGAAAAGTGCAACAACAGAAATATATCTGCAGTACATCCTTGATGTAAGTTCAACAGCTTGCTGCTGAAATCTGTCACTGTCTGTGCCAATACTACCAACTTCTCCTGGGAAGCAATCTGGTTTATTGTTCCATTCCTAGATTTTTTTGGGTGATCTTTAGAAAATGCTTCATTCAGTGTTGCAGTTCTTGCTTGATTGAAGCACCTAATTCTCATATTCCGTGACTTCCAATAAAATAAATTGCTCTTTGATCTGTTATTTCTTTTCTAAATAAAATTAGCATTGGGCACCAGGTTTTGGTTCTGGATTTTTCTGATTTCTGAGGCTTGCCTTAAATTAGTTTGCTGCTGAACAGCATACTGATTGATAGCTTTGAAAATGGCTTTTCCAATCTGTGGAATGTGCCTTTAAGAATAAGCTAAGCACAGAATCTACCAGTGTGGAATGTTACAAAGGAGCAACAGACTGTTGGCTTTCATCAGGGCTTCTTGTTGGCCAAAACAAACTGGAAGCTGGGGTGGCAGCTCTAATTTTTCTAGTTTCAGCCTTAGTCTGTTTGGCCTTGCATAAAAATCTAACCTTTTAGCACCACCTTGGACAGGCCCTGTTTTTTGCAGAACGTAGAAGCTGCCAGAGCTTATCTATGGGGCTGTTTGGTGAAGGACATCCATAATGTAAGACCTGGAGTGCTTATTACCCTCTGAGTTGAAATCAGATGTTACTCCCTGAGGCACAGGTCAGCATGTCCGTCATGCATAGATGAGACCGTCTGCTCCTCTCAGTTGGAGAGGGATGTTATTTTTTTAAGGAGCAGGATGTTATTCCTAGAGGTCTGCCCCTTGGTAAGGTCAAGAGTAATATTTTATGGTTAATGTTTATGATTAATTTTGGCTGTGGCCTTTCCTTTCAGAATTTCTGTGGTGTCAGTTCAAGTTGGTAAGGGGGAAGCCTGACAAGGTTAAGGCGTGAACCATATACTTACTTTTCCTTCCAAAGTAAATACTACAACAACAATGCACATGGGAACCAAGCAGCACATTCCTAAATCAAACCAGAAGATTAACACAGGGAACTGAAACAGTAGGATTCAAGAGGGTGGGTTTTTGCCCTTTTTTTTTTTTTCTTTTCAATCGAAAGGATATATATTCAGAACGATGTCTTGGGAATTTGCTCAACACAATCCAAGGAGCAGAAAGGGCAGACTGGCATCAGATTTCTTGTGCTCACTCTACTTAAAAATTAATATTGTCTTTGTCCCTTTTCCCTCAAAAAATGTCTGTTAAAGTAAGGTGAATGATTCTCAGCTGTTCAATGCTTTTTAAAGGAAAGGACATGCTAGCATCACAGTGTGATGCAAGTTTATTTTGAATGTATGTTAATCTTGCTTTTGGAAAATATCCAGATTGTCTTCCTGGCTTTGAATAGGATCTTTAGCCTCATATGCAAGCCATTCTCTTTTTAAGAATCTTAACTCTCTTCTCAGCTTCTGGAAAATCTGATTTCTCTTCACATTTTTCACTAATGCAATTGTTTCAGAATAAACATGCAGATGGATTTGGTTTGATACTTTAGAAGATATTTAAGACTAAAGGCATGGGAAATTTCTTTTAAAATATCAGAGCATTCTTTTTGTTATCAGGGCACAGTGTGTGCTATTATATGCAATCCATAAGTATGATGACTTCAGAAGTGTGTGGGTCAGAATCCTACCTTTGATGATCTGTTGTAGTTTTTGCGTTTGAAATACATCATCAAAGCAAAGAGGAATAACATTGTATGAGAGCTCCTGAAGATGACTTTAAGTCAGGACTAAAAAGGTAAAATTCACATGATGAAACACCTCTTCTCTCTCTTTCTCTAACTCTTTGTAGCTAGTAACTAATTTCTGTAGTCAGAGGATACATTCAACACGCTTTCCTTCTAAATTCAAACAACTTATACAAAATTCAAATCTTTAAAATTACTGAATTTCAGTTACTAAGAATAATGTACAGGGAATTTATACATCTCAAACATTAAAAGCATGTTGTGATAATTAAAACCCTATTATCCCATATCACGAATGCATGTCCTCTGCTGAACATTTGCATCATACCGTCTCTCAAAGAAAGGGTGATTATGACTGCTCCAAGTCATATATAAAGGTAGCACTCCCAGCCTTCACTAATACTTCAATGGAAACCAAAGATTCTCAAATTAAAAGAAAAAAAAGGGACACAACACACTTCTGTCTGCTCCACAACCAATGGCACAAAATAATGCTATAGTTTCTATAAGCAGGATAGGCAAAGAGCATTCCAGTGAAAGTTTGCCTCTTTTTTGAGGTTAATAAGGGAAATGGAAGGTAGAAAAATAGAATCAACATTTTAAAAGGTTTCCCTTAACTCACATATATGGATCTTTGAAGTTCACTTCATATGGCCATTTGTGGCTTTTAATTAAGGCATTAACTTTAGATTCTACTGCTTGACAATTTACATAATTGTATAATACATGGTGTTACTGGCACTATTCTGATTAGTTATGAATCATATGATAAATTTCTGTCCATGACTAGTAGAGTCTGAAAAAAAAATATTAAGTGCTGGTACAAATTATTGTAAGTTTGACTGATAATCTGGCTGAGAATTTTGCAGATCTATTAATAGTGATAATTTCATAAATCATTTCCAATGCTTTAATCACATATTGAAGTCTTGGCATTTACAGTTTGAATACTTTTCATTATTAGTAACAAACATGTTGGAAATGGACAAATGCACATTCATGTAGCATGGATTTCTTAAACAGGGAAACAGAAAGCCAGATAAAATACTAAAAGGAAACAATGCAAAAGGAAAAAAAGAGAAAGAAGTAGACTTATAACATACTGTGATTGAAAAAATTATCCTTCACTCACCCCTCACATTCTTTTTAAGGAGTTGCAGAGGGTTTTCATGAAGGCCCAGCATGCTTAAACAAGTTTCACTCAGAAAGAATAAGTTGTAAAAGTCAAATCACCACTCATTTCTTCTGAGGCTGTCTTCAGCTGTGATCTGTGAAGCTTTAGTTTCTCTCAGAGACAGATATATGGTATTTTAAGACCAAACTTAAAAATTCCTAACTTAAGCATGTAGGAACTACCTGCACAAGAACAACGGGGAGTATTATTTCCCGTCAGGCCTGCTCCAAAAGTAATGCCTCCTATATTATTATGTTGACTCACAACATCAGAGGCGGATGTTGATGGTATGGCAGTAGAGGCTGAACCTTACCACAAATATTCCATCACATTTTGTTGCTGTGTGACAGATGGCAGCGGAGGGGCAGTCTGACAGAATGGCATCTGACATGAAAGTGTTGTATGAAGCAAAGCACTGGAATTGAATTCCTCCACTTGGAAACAAATGCATCCACTGACATTCACTGATGCTTTCTGAACGTTTACAGAGACCAAACAGTGGATGTGAGCACAGTGAGGTGGTGGGTAGTGTGTTTCAGCAGTTGTGACAGCAATGTGAAAAACAAGCCATGTTCTGGACAGCCATGTAGATTTTTATGAGCGCGGTATGCAGTCTCTTTTTCATCACTGGTGAAAATGCATAGCTAATGGTGGTGAAAGTGTTGAAAATTATGTTTTATAGCTGCTCTATCAAATAGTATTATTGTACTCTTTGTATCTGTTGAAGTTTCCATGGAAATAAATAGGAGGCATTACTTTCAGAGTGACTGATGTATAATCTATATGGAAGTACCTTATGTGCCTCCAGAGGAAGGCCACAAAAATGATCTGAGGGATGGAACAACTCCCCGATGAGGACAGGCTGGGAGAGCTGGGGCTATTCAGCCTGGAGGAGAGAAGGCTGCGAGGTGACCTGATAGCGGCCTTTCTGTATCTAAAGAGGGGCTATAAGAAAGAAAGGGACAGACTCTTTTGCAGGGTCTGCTGTGATAAGACAAGGGAATGTGGTTTCAAACTAAAGAAGGGGAGATTTAGATAGGACATAAAGAAGACATTTTTTACAATAAGGGTGGTGAGGTACTGGAACATGTTGCCCAGTGAGACGGTGGAAGCCCTGTCCTCAGAGATAATTTAGGAATATGAGTATGAAACAGCCTATTTATTAAAAGCAGACAATTTGTATTATAACATTTAACAGCAGCCTATTATAATTTCATTCTGTATTTATAAAATAACACTTTTAAATAACATTAAAACTGAAATACAATAACAAATAATGAAGAATTCTACAACATAGAAAACAAGGTTTATATCTGATGACAGCTTTGTATACTGAGAAGAGAAGCATCTGGCTTAGAACTTAGCTTGATCTCACTATCTTGAATTTCTGTTCAACTTTGATGTTACTATATAGGTTTATTCTTGGAACTTCACTTTATCTGATGTATTTACTTCCCTGCATGTGGCACTTCTTCCTGAGAATAACTGACACAGCACAATGGCAAATACTGCTCTTTGGCTAGATCTTATAAGATATTGAAAAAATCCTAGATACAATGAAGCATGACAGTTCAAGAACATTTGCATTCCTGCACTTCTTCTAGACCTGAGGGTAAAACTGAGGTTCTTGATGAACACTAGATCATGTGAATAAAGAAGAACAATCTTGCATTTGACATCTTGGCATACCAGTAGAATTCCAAGCAAAGAGGCTCATAATGTCTCTCTCTTCAGCAGCACATCATTTTACTGCATTAAATGGTCAAGAAACTAGACAATAAATAAGAAGAGAATGAAAAGACAGTGAATGTCCTCCTAACTTGGACTGCTTTGGCTTAGCTAATTTTAATTAGGATGACCTAACTCATTACATGTGTTTTAACTATTCAGTGTCTACTTAGGTATTTATAACATTCTCAGCATTGTGGTAATTTAAGTATCTCTCATATTGTCCCATTACATGTGTATCCCTTCTCTTCTACAGAAAGCTAATTGTAAACAGTTCTTCACATTTGGTTCATGTCTAAATCTTGGTGATTATTTCCGTCTAGCATCTCCAGTTCATTTACATAGCTGCTCACATTCTTGTCTCAATTCTCAATACAGTATTCTCTTCTGTGATGAGAACAGCAGCTTTTCATACAAAAAACACTGATTTGATCATATCACTATAGATCTGTTGAGTATCTCTGCCAATTCCCTCTCTTAACTTGAATTGTCTGTCATGATTTTCAAGGGCCTTCATAGCATATCTTTGTTGCATTCTCTGTTGATATGATCACTCTAACCTCTGATTGGCTTAGGATAACAATTTTTAAACACACTATGCTGTTCTCAGAAGCATCTACACCAAACAATTTTCTCTCTTTCTCTTTTTTTCTTTTTCTCTTTTGATGTGTGATGCCAAACCTGCCTCAAAATGGCTAAAATATATGACTTTTCAGAAAGTTGCCTAGCATCCTGACAAAGATGCCTCCAGTTCTGTGCTCCCCCAATGACCAGTTGCTCAGATGCTGGATAAAATTACTCTATAATTTTATCCTTAAGTTGCTGCTGTTTCCTATTCTAACAGTAGAGAAACTAGAAAAAACATCTGCAATGATCTACAGTAAGGTTTCCTAGATTATCAGTCTAGAGTAATACAAGTAACATTAAAATACAGGTAAAATGATAATGTAATTTATGTTGTGTATTTTTTTTCCTTAGATAATAGAACCTACATATTAGTGTCTGAAGACATGAAAGATACATCCTTTGAGACAGTATTTTAATACATATTTTTGTGAGCAGCATGCTTTGAATTCTAGAAAGTCATTTAAGAGCTTTTCAATATTATGTATTTGGAAATGTTAAAAGTTGCCAAAGGTAGAATGAGAACTAAAGGAAATCCACATCCCCAGAAGTGTGTGCAAATTGTCTGTGATGCAACCTCCCCAAACATTTATTAAAATAACTTCAAAAAATTTACATCTGTAAGCTACGTATTTTAATTCTTTGCAGATCTCCAAAATAATATTAATCTTTTTAACAAGTGCACTGAATCTACAATATTGACTGGATCAGTAGATTAAACAAAGAAAACATCATTGAGACAGGATTATTTAAACAGAGAAACCCACAGTACCTCAACAACATATTTTACATACAAATTTTAACTACAATTGATAGGATGAACAAAAATACTGAGGAGGAAAATAGTCTTTTATTTACAGATAATGGTTCCTTAAGAATTTAGTTTAAAAATAAATACTCCATTCCAGTACAACAACTTTTACAAAGTTAATCATGTGCACATTTTGTTTTTGAGAAAATTAAACTTTCATTTACGTAGTAAAAACACACACACACATAATTACAAAGTGAAGCGGGAAAAATGCACCTTAATCTATTTAGCTTATTCTTGGATATTTATGTTACATTTAGTCGAGAACTACTCAAAGGACTTCAATTCCTGAAAATAAAATACTAAACCGTACTAATATTCTGTTATTTTTGCAGTACATTTTGTGGGATGAAAAGTGCAAGGTTGAGCTCAATTCAAATGACAGCAAATATATTAATGCAGAGTGTGTATGTAACAAATGGGCAAAACTATGATTTTATTAAAGCAAATCACATGCAGACATGAGAGACTAAACCCTGTGAAACTTGCTTGGTACACACAGAATATTAATAGCATTACTAGAGAATTTGCCATTTTGCTACGTCTTCAAAGAGATGTTAAGGAGCCAAAGGAGCCTGTATTTTGATGTTTTTGAGTCAAATGGAGAGAAGAGAGGGAAGAGTACCAACAGCAATAATGTTCAACAGTGCAACTATTCAACTGAAATTGATTGGAAAGGAAAACAAAAAAAATCTCAAAATAACTAAATAGAAGTTGAAAATCATACTATAATCCTACTAAAAACACTTTCTAGATGCCAACTCTGATTCCTCCAAAAATAATCTTTCTCTATTTTTTCTTCCTCAAACATTTGAACACGGCTAAGCTTTTAGCTTTGTACTTCAGAGAGTAATAGCTGAGTGGTATTCTGTATGAAATGACAGGCTGTATTTTCAAAATCAAAACATGAAACTTTAAATCATCTTTTCAAAGAGACTGGGGCATTTTAGAAGGCTAAGACTCACTGAATGATTCCAATGTGTTGAAGTTAGTTTTTAAAATAAATGTGGCCTTTTCCTGTTGCCTTGTAAGATATTAAAATTTTACTCATTCTGCTCACATAGTACCTATCGTTTGCTTGTAATTTTTTTGGACAGGGGCAGCTTTTTTTCCTAAGTCTGATATAGCTGAAATACACTGTCATCAGACTGCTGGTCATCAGCTGGGCATTCACAGCTTTGCTGAGGACTTACACAAGAAACAACACATTTCCCCAGTCTCTGCAAACAGTCCTTAACCAATTTCATCTTACATGGTCCATGAGCTTTACTTTCCTTTGCAAGAGATATCAGTGACATTTCAAAACAGGTGCAGTAGGACAAGAATGCATTTCATTTGACACAATCTTTTCTGAACTTCACATCTGAAAATCCTCTCCAGTCTCTTCCTTTTTCAAGTTGTATGCAAATTAAACTGTTGTTCAGGCTACAGTAGCACATGGACCTGTTGATCATGCACATGAATTATTTTACTTGACTAGTGCTCTGGGCCCCACAGAAGCTTATACAAGATAAACTGGCTTGATTATCTGATATAATATCATATTTTACTTCAAACTAATTAACAAAACCCCAATGCTTCAATAGGATGTTACTTGAGGTTGGACTTCAAGTGAAAATCAGCTAGAAAGAAAGAATGGGCTTTGTGTCTTTTTAAATTGTATTATTTGCCAACCTTTTCCTTTTCAGGTATGTTACAGAGTCTCTTTATTTCATCTCTGGATAAGAGATGGAAAATATTTATAAAATGTAATGCCAAGACGCTGAGATAGAATTCTCATATCACATGTACTTTTGTTCTCAAATAAAGCAAAAGTCTTGATTACATAATTAAATGCACAAGTTCTGTCTCCTACTCAGAGAGGCACGCTTTCTTAAAGTAAAATAATAAGGAAAAGAAATATATAAAAACATTGTACTGATTATCTAACCCTTTGAAACTGAGTTGTTTAGGTGAATTGCTAAGGTTCAAATCATGCTTAGTAAAGCTGAATAAGTCTTTGCTGTGGTTTGGAAGATAAGCGATCTCTCTTCACTCAAAGTTGAGTTTTTCTTGGAGCTTTAGCAACTAGTTTTGTAACTACATGACTTTACTTTTGATAAAACAAGGAGAGTGGGGAATAGGGCAGGAGTTCTTCAGGCCAATCTGTTGAATTTGAATGGTACAGGGAATCTTTAAGGAATGAAATTCACACATGAACCTTCTAATTTCTTCATGGTCTTTCTAAAACACACTAGACTGTAACACAAAATGAGTAACTGGAATGAAAAGGAATCAGATGAAGTACTGTTTTCATGTAGAATGCAAAAAAAATAAATAATCACTTTTATTCCTCCTCCTTCCTGTCAGATTTGAAAGAAGTATAGAACAGTGATCTTGGTCTATTTTGCTTTGTTATGAAATGGTGAGTTTTCCCTTAAAGTATAGAATAAACTCACATCACAAAAGCTTACTCTCGTAAAGTAAATAACAAACTAACTAACCAAAGAATGAACTACAAAAAAGAAAAAAAAAATTAGCTGCTAATGGCCATATGTTTCTTAAACTACAATATACTAGGAAATAAGCAGTAGGTGCCATACTATACATATGTTCACTTGATGACTATAGATGCTTTAAGGAGCAGGAACTAACACTATATTCTTTGATTTCTACAGGGTTATGCAGTTTCTATAACATGTTATCTATGGATGGTTGCTCAGAATGAGCATTTGCCCAACCACTACAGAATGTATTTACAGCATACCAAATGAGAGTAAAAAATTTGAACTACATGCTTGATCTCTCCAGGCGAGAGCAAATATACCATTTGGATTTTTTAATGAGTAATTCACGTGTCACAAAAGAAAAAATAATTTTGCCTCAGATTCCAAATAGATTAAAGAAAGACTCTCAATCTGTGAACAGATGTCACAACTCCTCTTCCTAAAAGTCACTGGAGCTTAACTTAACAAGGATACTGTATGCCAGAGTCAATATAGTACACAAATCTTAGACCATGTCAACGCCAGAGTCAACACAGTACTCAAATCTTAGACCATGTCAATGCCAGAGTCAACAGAGTTCTCAAATCTTAGACCATGTCAGTACTTCTTAGGGCTTTATCATGTACATTACAGTTTAATGGGAATTAAAAAAAAAAAAAAAAAACACCCCATCACCTTCAGGATTGTATTTTGCCCCAAGCAACTTGTAATTGCATTGAAGAAAATAGCCATCAGTAATGATAGAATCTGGCACCATCATTTGCCCTAAGCTACAACTTAGACAAGGCTGACAACTCCGGTGGTGTGGGAGCTAAATTCTTCTTAGCCCTAGAAAAACATGAAGATTACTGTTAGGGCAACATTGGGAAACCTGAAGTGAAATTGCCTGTTGGCACCCTGTTAATGGATCTATTTTAGTGGTCAGAGCACAATGAAAAAGTAAAAAAGCATAAGTGATTCTGTTCATATTAAATTATATGAGCAATAAAAACAAAAATATAGGCACACAAAGAAGTTTGTATATGAATGCATAATTTCTGAAATCTACATAGCTCATTTAAAGATTGCATACTACTACCATACAATATTTCTACTATTTTGGAAGAGCTTGCTAGCTTCTACTTTAATCTTTCACAGCTATGATCCCTTTTCCCTCTGAAAATGTATACCCCTTGGACTATATTTTCCAGTCTCCCAGTAGCCCCTGGGGCAATCTTCATTTGGGGAACTGAACTGCAGAGTAACTCCATAGCAGCAATGGTTTTAGTAGTTGATGGCTAATGGCAAACAGCCTCCTTCTCCATCCTCCAAAAGCTCCAAGAGCTCCAACATCTTTTGATACCAGAACCTACCATAAAAAAGTAATCTATGTCTGATACTGTGAAACCTCAGGATAATCCTCATGACAAGATTAAATAAGAGATTTTGTTCAGTTACATGACCCTATAGTGTCCTCTATAGATATTTTTCCCCATGGGCCACAGGAATACTTATATATATAAAATTACTTGTGTATATAAGCACTAATAGTAATGGACTCAATAAACAGGCTTCGTAATTCCTCAATATCAGATTGCTGAAAATGAAATTGAGGTCATAAAATATGAAATTAAATTCATCAGAAATACTTCATGAAAAAAATCTATGCCTTTAATTTATTCTAAGCTGACAACTGTCAGAAACAAAACAAGAAGGGCAATACTGTTCTACTTTACGGGAAAACAAGCTACTTGATAATCTCCCAAGAAAGTGGTGTGTTCTGGCTCAGAGATATCAGTTCAGTATTACTTCACTGCTTCTCAAAACAAACACTTTTTCATATCCAGTGCTTACATTTTACAAAGAGGCCCTAGTTCAAAAGCCTGAGTTCAGTGAGGTAGTGCTCAAAATAGTTTACTGTCTGTTGAAGCTCGTCAGTTTGCTAGGATTACTCTGGGACCTTGTGCAAGTTTAGGTGTGGGAAAAAAAAAAAGATAAATTTATGTAATAGTTCTAATATTTTTTTTTTTTTGAATATAAAAAAATGAGAAAGAAAAAGGAAGGAAGAAAGGAGGGAAAGTGGGAGGGAAGGAAGGAGGGAGAGTGGGAGAGCAGGAGGGAAGGAAACAAGGAAGGAAGACAGGAAGAATGAAAGGAAATTTTTTCAGGCATTTTGACCAAAAAAACCCCACAAAAGCAAGTATTGCATGCTTGCATATTTTGTGCTTTAAAAATTTGAAATTATGGAAAATAGTTCAAAACTTGTTGCACAGTGGAAATGTTTGGTAGTGACATTAACAGGTTGTATTTAATATCACCAAAAGGACAGGCTGTTGTGTACATTTTGCATGATGTTTCTTGAACCCAAGTCAAATTCCCATCCACGTGCTCAAAAACGTTGATATAAGTTGAGGAACTAGGGTTTCTGTGATTCTTGGATTTCAAATTTGAAATCTAAAGTAATATTGTTCTCAGACTTAGCTTGAGGATCCTTAAAACAGTATTGAATTCCATGGCATATAAATTTGCTACCTTGTAATTACCACAATGTGCAAAAAACATATTAACTAATCATTTGAAAAACAAATGTTTATAATTTGGGAATAGTTTCCTGCATTACATTCTACGCCACACTATTTCTGAGGTATTTTTAAAAACAAACAGTTACTCTAGCTTGGATAAGAACTTTTTCATTACAGATGAGAAAAATATTTTCTTGGGTCTTTTGACATACTTCTAGTTCCTCTTGACAGAAAAATCTATCTGAGCTGGTAAGTCAATGGACATGGGAGTACGCTTATGACATCAGAACCGAGTCCAGTAAGTTGCACTGGACTGCACAAACTTCTCAGGAAGATGTTGCATCCTAATTTGAAAGTATCAGAGAAGAATGGAGAAACACTGAGAATGGAGAAACGACAACTACCTTTGCTACCTACTTTCAGTGATTAATTAGCCTCAATAAGAATAGTTTGGAATTTATTTCTAATTTTAATTTCTCAACTGGTTTTAATTATCAGAATTTTTTTTTCTTGCTGGCCACTTAGTTCCCAATATTTTCTCATTTTGAAGCAATGTATTGACTACAATCAAGTTATCTCTTGGCATTCTATATTCTTTGCACTTGCATGCATATACATAGGCTTATCTTCATAGGAAAAATACCAAAGAGAACTCTCCAGGCTGCATCTACTATAAAAAATTAATAAACTATAGTGGACTTTAAAAGGAATAAATAACTAGTGAGATCCATAACAAAATTAAACAAGATCCAGACAAGGCCAAGAATGAGCAAAACCTAGATGGATATACTTTCCTAACACTACAAGTTTAGCTGATTACCTAAGCAAGATTAGGGAACTGGATTTTCAAAAAGTACATTAATGCTGTAATGAGATGAATATTTAGAATTTGTTTGGGTGTTTCAGAAATTCTGCACCCATACAAGATTAAGGCATCCATTTTTAAGATAGTGACCTGAAGCAATGAGGAAATGGCATCCCTACATACCTAAATACAGAGTGTTCTGCTGCCTCGTATCCCTCAAGTAGGAAACATGAGAAAGAAATTGCTATAAATTTACTAGGAAATCAGGACAAAAAGAATCTGTGCATCATATGGAAAAAAAAATATTCTGTACATCTTTCATGTAGAAAACAATTAGACTGGTTAGAGATACCCTGGCAGTTAATATCTGGTTGCAGGTATATCCTCAGCAATTCAGGAAGTTTGAAATCCTAGGTAAACTTCATCCTTCCTAGAACCGCTTAAGAAGCTAAATTATTTTTCTCTCTGCTTTCTAAGTATTCCATTGTACTTTCATTTTCCATATGTACAGAAACTACAGTTTCTGTTTTGTTGAAAAAAATTATATTCAACCTATACACTTACAATCCTAAAATAAAGCACATGGTAAAACACATGTGAGTCATGGAAAAATACACAGGTAGTTTTCACAGATTATTATAAACACCATAAAAATGTAATTTATAGTGTCAAAATACCTCAAAGATGCTAAAAGGTCTTTCATTTTACTATCAATAAGTGATAACACTGTAAATATGTTAAAGAGCACTTCACAAATTAGAGAGTTACTCATCTAAATTAAGTTTTTACTAATCATCCAGTTTATAAACCAGCAACACATACCATTTTTTTTTTCTGTGTAATAAGCACCCACTGAGTAAAAAGGGTTTTAATAGTGCTTTGCTTAACAGATTTTGAGAAGCTTGGCAATAGTAGGAGAGTAAAAAACAAACTCTGCATAGCATAGAAGTATTTTAAATGAAGTAGCTTGGAAAATAGCAACTGTGTAGCTATGGTTGCTTGGCTTTATTTATTCCATTCATACTTCCTTGACAGTAATGTAGTCATGTACCTTGTACCAGTCTTCCCTTCTGTCTCTTTACTTCCATTCTTTTCACTTTCTCTCCTCCTTTCTTCCCCTCTAAACTAGAAAACTGAAGGTAAAATGAGAGACCAAACTAAATTTAAATTTCAAACATAACTTTTGGTGACACTTGGTGACCTCAAGATGAGTCTTGTTGATGGCTGTTTGTTATGTCTATAGTGCCTAAACATGTCATAATTGAGCAGGTTACATAGATACATAATATCCATTAATATCTCTTCGCTAATCCAATAGTTTAGTTGAGGTCAGCACATACACCATTAGTCATTGTCTGATGACACCTCTGGGCAGCACTAGTGTCACTGTGGTATTTAGGGTGCCAGTCTGATATTTAGCTGATGATTTCCACCCAAGAATCTTAGTCTTCAGTAAGAGAATTAATTACATAGTCTAGATGTACTTTTTTTCTACTCCACTTAAAAACAGTACAACCAATAGTACAACTAATAGATAATTTAAGTTACGGTTGAAGACATAATCTAAATCTCCATCTCAAGAGTAAAGCTGATATAAATGGAAACAAGGAAGAAACAATATATCTGTGCAATGTAAGTTTTCGGGATTTCTGAAAGATAGCCTATATTCTCAAAATGTTGGCAAATTAAGAATCTGAAAACAAAAAGAAGAATTATAAATCTAATAAAGGAACACTTTACATCAAAAATTTTAATTTTAATCCCTTTTTATATACATTTTTCAACATTGCAAAATGAAAAAGTCACTTTGAACCGAAAAATGAAACTTCACAGAGAGAAATTTTGAAACAGGATATTTCAATAATTTAAAAACTTTATCCATAGTACATTTCTAATGAGAATTTTCAACATCAAACCTTATTTCACAAACAGTGCTACTCTTATTGATTGGTATTCCAAATAAAACATTTCAGTGAAAAAATCCCAATCAACCAAATGTCAATATACACTCTCTTCAGGACAGATTAAAAACATATCAAAACTCAACAGTTGATTGCTTACAAAATCATCAGAATTGCCTTGCTTGCTGTTCTTTGGTTTTTATAAGCGTTATTGCTCCTCTTATCACTCATAATATTGGAAATAAATGTACTTTACCTACTGGATGGAAGACAGAAAATTTAAATCTTTGAAATGCCTTTTTCTTCAGTGGGAATACTGGAGCTAAAACTTAATTTATTTTTGTTGGTGTGTTATTGACTGTTTCCATAAGAATTATGCTTACACATCTCAGGTGTATCTGTAGCAGCTAGAAACTCCAAAACATACAGAGTGATCTTGATTCCCTTATTTTTATATATTCAGGACTGATAGACTCATTTATGAAACCTGCAATATATGAAGTCTTCAAGCTACAGTCATGAATGGGGGTTAGTTTCCAGTACTGTCGTCTTCCTTAACAAGTGTTCATTTCTAGTGATGAATAATTTGTTTCATGGGTATCCTTTCCACCTATTAAGTCAAAGGACGAATGCATTCTCCTCATTATTTTTTTTCTAATTTTTCTTTATCTTCCTAATCCACTTCAAATATCATCACCACTAAGAAGGCAATTTCTCTCTATGGTCAGCAAGCAGAAGCCTATTTTCTCCAATTTGTTGCCCTGTTTTTACATTAAATTAACTCCTCCTTCAAGAGTTCTCCTTCTAAGAATCTTTAAGTAACAGTGGATATTTGGTACATTTTTTTCAGGCTCTGCTACTTCACAGGCAACAGTTACAATGCCGCAGGATGACAGCTCATACTTCTTCCACAAGTTTTACTTATTAAATTTATATATCCATATAGATAGATAAATATTTATATGCTGGATACATTCTTCATAAAAATACAGCAGGACAAGACCAGGCTTTTTAGAGTGACTTAGTCATCGTTTAAAAGAAAGCTTTCAATAGAATTGAAAGATGAAGATTTAATGGCAAATGTATAACTTCATGGAAACACATTGTTGTATTTTAGTTCAATGAATAATGACTAGTAAATACATTATTTTATGGAACTGGTAGTTTCAATATATACTGAAAAAAATATATACTTTTAATCTTTTTTTTTGGAGCTCAGAATATAGGACAGGTTGAAACAAACAAACAAAAAAGTGAATCAGTTACACTATCGATCATACAGATAAAGAATTCGAGGCTATTCCTTTCCATGTGCAAAATACTGCTTTCATTTCAATATGTGGCATAGGTTTAGGCTTCTATAAAAATATGTATAGTAAAATACAGAATAAATTTATACTTACATTTAATCAGTTTTAGAAAGAAGCATCCAGTACTCAGACACTGTAATATTACTTACAGTTAGTCAATTTTACTTCGGTTACTGCTGAAGTAACAAAAAATATGGTGTAATAGTCCTTTGTGAGCTGAACAGCATATTTACTCTAATCTACACAAATCCCTGTAAATAACCTACAGGTTGTTAGTCATTATCTAATCTAGTACCCAAAATTCTCATTTTAACTCTTCCATATTACTGCATTACACATAGAGTACTTCAAATAACCATTAAGAACCAGATTCCTTACAATGTAAGGAAGAACTAAAGAAAATCATTCTGAATTCCCATGTAAAAAAAAAATTCTTAGAATTCCTTCTACTTTTTGTACAAACCCCTTTGAAGGAACTGAAAAATCTTTAGCAGATTGTCTTGGAACAGATCAGCAAAGCAGAATTCAACAGCAAACATAAGGTGCTGTCTGGGCCATGGGCATAATAAAGCATCATAAAAGGTATTAAGACACACTATCATTTTCATCTTTCTTCTTTCAGTTGGCAGTCACATTGGCTTCTTTTTGACGGAGTCTTTCTTTCTGTTGTTAAAAATAAGAACAGCTTTATTATCATTCTTTCCTCTAATTTTCTGTCTGCACTCAAGTTGCCTTAAGTATTTGGTCTAGAACACTGAGAAGTACTAAATGAGTCACAGCAGGTTCAAGTTTTCTTTAATTAAAAAGAAACAATGAAACACAAAACTCCTGGAGCACTGAAGTTCACTAGTTACCGTAGGGAAGTTGAGCTTGCCTTGGCCACACACTTGTCACATACTGTGTGTCTTTTAAAAACAGCCAGATGAATGAGCAGTTCTGTGAAGATCAGTGCAGCTAGAAAAAACTAGGTACATTTCTCATTTTAATCTAATACCTTCTCTTGTCCTGAATGGTTTCTGCTGACATAAATACTCTAATTTAGCATTAGGTTGATTATGTTGTCTAACGACCTCTTCCCAAGCAAGTTTAGTCATTCATATCTCTGTTGCCTGTCGTGCAACTGATATGCTCTGTTGGGAATGGAAATAACTTACTGATTCCTTCGTGTACATTTCCTTCCCTTACTCTCTTGCATCCCACAGTTTGAGGAATTCTTTGCTTTGCAGAAAGATAAAGACCAGTTTTATCTGCAGTGTAAATTATTAGTCCTCTTTCTGCATCCTATCAAAAAAAAACTGGGAAACACTAATGACAAAATGAGGATTTGAACCCTTCTACCACTATTCAACACAGCAAACATTTTGTAAGGTTTTAAAGAAAGAAGACACTTTCTCATTTTTAAAATGTATACAGTAAGCCCCAATGCACTAAATACCGTGGAAGAAAATACAAGAGACTTTAGCAGCAAGAGGGAAGAAACCGGAAAAGAAGGTCTCATTATATTTTGTTGTCTAGAATAGCAGAGCCATGCTTAGGCACAACTAAACTAAGTTTTAACCTTTACTATTGGACTATTATAAGGCATAAGCTTTACAATTTTTTTTCTGTGGGAAGAGTAACAACCTGCTACGTTCAAACTAAGAACTCTACATTATGCTTCAACAAGAACAAAAACCCACCATCATCCTGAATGACAAGAACAGTGTCACAAAAACATTCTAAATGTCATGCTGAGAAAGAGACCATACCAGGCTAGCTGTAGGATTGATTTTCTTTGTTTCAACTTTCTTCTCTGCAGTTAACTTGCTTACTGATTGCTGAGCCACTTTAATTCTGAAACAAAATATACACAAAAGACATTGTTAGATTCAAAGAAATTCAAACTGCTCTAGGTCTGCTTAATATATATTTTATCTGCAGGAAGTATCACCACCAATCTTTTTAGACACATTAACCAAACAGAATACTAATTAGCATTCAAAGGCACTTCATAAAGTACCAAAATAGATCAGAGTGCATTTTAACTGAAGAGAAAAGCAAAAGCAAAAGTACAGTCTGTCTGCATTGCTCACTGAAAATCTCAGCAGGCAAACCATTTCTCCTTTCTTCTAGGATCAGGGTTGTACGGAATCAAAACAGCTGCAGTAGGAAGGCAAGAAGATACTTTGAAAAGCATTCACAAGCTAGCTGGCTAGATCTTTTGTATATATAGAATACAATATTTTAGCAAGACATTTGCTAGGTTGTACACTCTATTTCCTCTGAAGATCTTGAAATGAAAGTATCTGCCAGTTTTTATCTTAATGATTTCCTTGTTGCTTTACATGGAATTGCTGGGCCAATCTCACTGATGTGGTGATAGGAAGGGACACAAATTAGAAGATGTTCTTGTGTACAGATAGTTAAGGCAGCTGTGCGTGCACAGCTACACACCAGTCTACTAAAACCACTACTAGAATAAGGGGAGAGAACACAGATCTGATTCCATTGTTTCTATTCTTGCCTTTTGATCTTACTGTTCTGCAGATCCTAAATCCCTTGTTTCTGTAATGATTTAATGAGAAGAACACAACCAGAAATTTTATCAAGAAGGAAAGGAGAAAGGGACTTAACTTTCCTCTTTCAGACAGAGGAAAAGGCAGGGGAAATTATGTGCTAAATAGTGATAAAAAGGAAAGAAAACTCTTAGCATGCCTGAGACAGGATCTGGCCAGCTATCAGTGCCTTTAAAATGCTGATGCTACAGGCACCTACTTTACAATTCAATATGCAATATTCAGAGGGAAAGAAATTGCAAGCGTTTTTCCAGGCAAGAACTCTGCAACAAAGTTTTCACTGAGTTTGCACACAAGATCAGCCTTTTACTACAAACAACACATTTCTTGGCACTCTGAAACTGAAAAATTGTATTTTCTTCTCTTATTTAATTTTTTCCACTAGTAGAAATAATTGTTACGGCCAGTCATAAAGTATTTAAAATACCACGTCGAGTTCAACCCACTTTCGACACACTCAATTTTTGAGGAATTTTGGAAGAAAAGCAAAAAGGAAAGTGGATTATAGCTGCAATTACTGATGTGTATTTCCTTGCTGTAACATTATCAGCATACCCGATTCTGGACATCTTTTTAAAAACATAGAACACATTCATAAATTCCCCATTGTGTTCATCAAAATTCAGTGTTGGAAAATAATATTCCTTGTTGTGATTCCTAGCTGTAAGTACAACCTCAAATACACCAAGATAAAATTACTATCCTATACATTTTAATATATCTGTAGTCCTTCTAAAACTTAATTAGCTTTCTCTGTGTCAAGCAAGCAACTAAGCTGCAACACCCTTTTACAATTTTTTGTTAATCAGTTGTCATGGTTTTGTGATTTTCGGTTGTTGGTATTCCACATCATAACATCATGTAGTGTGTGTACCTGGTTCTCAGAAGAGAAGGACTACTACATTCCCCAGGGTACTTTTCTCCTCTGTTACCATTTCCAGCCAGAGGGAAAAGAAAAAAACTTGCAGATCACAAGACCTCGTCCCTTTCTCTTTCTGCCTGACTCTCGTCCTGGTAGCACCTCGCTCCCCAGCCGTCTTATCGTCAGTAGTAGAGTAAGGCCTACCTTGATTTTTGGACATTCTCTCTCTCTGTATTGGATTTATCAGCTTAAATTGTAATTATATTGTATTATAGTGTGTTGTTTTGCATTCCGATATCTTATTTAGTAAATTAGTTTGTTCCTCCTCAGATTGTTGCCGCTGCTTTTGCTCTCAGGCCCATTTCCTTACCCTTTTTTCCCTTTTCCCTTTTCCCAGGGCGTGGGTCCATGGGTCCCCTGTCCCATACGTCACAGAACCGGGCCAAACACCCGTAAACCATTGACATCAGTACAGTTTGCTTCTTTTTCATAGATGACAGTAGCCACTGAACAGCATGCTATTCCTCACAGTTATAAAGTTTATGCAAAGATGATAATGCATTTCAGGTGTATGTACACAGGTTCAGCACAGTCAAATGGAGGCATCCATTTCTAATCTTTTCCCTGTTTCAATCACATTTTCTTTTCTATCACATTCTCTTTGGTCCTAGGAGAGTTTTCTGTACAGCCTTTAAATGTTTTGAGTCCACATTTTCAGCTGAAAGGTGAATTCTAGGGTTTATAAACTCCTGGTCTTGAAAATTATGCTTGTTGCTGATTTATGTGTAGCTCAGTGTGTTTTATTCCATACTTACACTATTTCCAGGAAATCTGGATTTTTTTTTACATAGAATGAATAGTTTGGAATAGATAATAAAAATAAACCAGCTCACTGAAATTATTTGAATAATTTGGTGTTTGGTTCAGAGAGACATTATGTACTACACTTTGATCTTTTACGGAGAAAAGAAATCACTTTGTTAACATATGACTGATAAGATTAGCAGGCATTCTCAGAAAGATAAGTGCATAATATAAGATGAATATAATTCCCTGGGATTTTTTAAAGTCAATTATTAGCAAAGCAGTTAGCTCAGTAATTACATCAGTGAAGCATCCACACTGTAAATTTGTCTAATAAATTAAATTTTTTTTTGTTAAACATGGTTAGGGTACTAGAACTGGCTACTGTGTGTGGAAGCACTATTGTTGAAATGAGAAAAACAAAATAGTATGAAAACAATCCAAATTTAAAACCATAAATTTGCCTAATGGCAGTAGACTAATTTGTATACTTCTTTCCATTATTTCAGGTTCACTGTCCTGCAGTTCCCTGGGTCTTCATTTCTCCCTTTCTTGAAAACGAGAGTGATGTTTCCCTTTTTCCAGTCACCAGGGACTTTGCATAACAGCCATGACTTTTCAAAGCTTGGAGACTGCGCAGTTCAAGGGGCAGAGCAGTCTAAGAACGACTAATTGTAA
Source organism: Numida meleagris (assembly GCF_002078875.1). Taxonomy (NCBI): domain Eukaryota; kingdom Metazoa; phylum Chordata; class Aves; order Galliformes; family Numididae; genus Numida; species Numida meleagris. Next base: position 31,202,660 of record NC_034414.1, on the reverse strand, counting down.
ACTTGGAAAAATATTTTTTGCAGAGGAAACAGCAACGGCTTGTCTTTACAGAAAACAGCTGAAGATTTACTGTCAGGGTCACCTCGGGGAAGGCCTGCTTTTCTAAGGCATGTTTTATAATCTCAGCAGAGGAGGCAATAGATATTCCTCACACATTGTGTTTTGGGCAGCATTAATCAGTGAATGTGACAACTCAGGTCTACTTACCATTCCAAGACATTAAACACTAATAGTTCTGGTGTTTCAGTGTGTTTCAGAGAAGAAAAAAGAAGATTTAAAGAATGCAAGTCACTTAAGCTTTGAAATCTGATCAACCACAACATGGTTGTGTTCAAAAGAAACACTACTCTCATTCAGTGGTGAGCAAAAGAGGTCAATATATCCTAATGAATAAAGATGATGTGGTGTCAACTGCAATGCTGAGCAGTGTAGCACAGTATCACAGAATATGGAATACAAAATTGAATGAAGTGAGCAAAGAAATGTATTTTTAATAGGGAGACTCATGACTCCAATATTATATTTGAATCTTTACTATAATCAGTGGGAATATAATTTGCTTTTTTCCTGCCTCTTTGTGACAGGAGTTGGCTTTCCCTGTAAACTAGATGCATGTCACGCCTCTTAAATTAGAACATATTAGTGAAAAATAAAAGCATCATTTTTTTTTTAATTTATAACTCCAACACAGAAATTCAACTAAAATATATGCTTGTATTTATTAAAATTTTCTTCAGAAGCCAGGTACTCAGCAGATAAACTCTTGTCATGTTCACTTATGCTTCCTACCCAGCCAGACAGAAGGTGTGAGCTGGCTCATTCTGCACTTGAAAGCCCACAGGATACATAAAATCCCGCCTGAGCAAGCCAATTGCTCCTCTTGAATGTTAGATCTTACTGGTGTGTGAAGACAGACAACATTATCTGGTTCTGTCCCAACTCTTGATATTCTGGTATAATCAGTTCTCTTTGTTTCTATAGCTCCTTCCATGCAGCTGGTGGTTAGCTGAGAGTTATGAAATAGCTTGAAATGATCATTCCACTTGAGCTATCTGTGAAATGAAGTACAAACTTCTCCCATAGGACTGTGGCAGCACAGGAATTGTTGTGCAATCCAAATATGTAACCCAGATATGGGTGGAGACAAACAAGCAGGCATAGCTGTGGTCAGCATCAGGTGTTCAATCTAGAGCTCAGCATAGCCACCTCAGATCCTTAACACAGCTCAACAGTGACTCCCCTTGAGAGACTACGAATTATCGCCATTGCTCAAATTCCTTTCATACGTTATATGCCTTACGACTCTCAGCCATATGATAATTTCTGTATGCAGACCATAAGTAGTCCTTAAGTAACAGCACAGAGTCCTGAAAACACTGTAAGCCTGTAAAACATGGCAGTCTACACTGCAGTTTCAAAATTTTAGAAGACATATCCTTGTGTTTTACCTAGTCTGACAGATTATTTGATAAAGTCTTTGGTTAGCATCACAATGGCCTTATAACAGACTTTAAAGTTAGATCGTTGTCCATTTCTATCACTGTGTTGTATAATACAACTGGCTAGTCAAGCCTCCTGCCAAGCCTTCTAAAAAGAACTTGATCATTATCGATCAAATCTTTAAATCGTATTTAGAATAAAAGTTCATTAACATACATTTTTCTATCTTTGTACTGATGTAGTTATCAGCGGAATTCTCTCCAAATCTCAATGCTAATACACTTAGTTTGCTTTTATTTTTTTCTGGATTTACTGATTATCTGTTAGAAGGTGAGAAATTTTACCTCTTTATGCCTTTATGAAATCTGGTGCTTCAGAAAAAAACGGTAAGCCCCCTAAAAGCTACACCAGCTCAGACTAAAAATACACTTCATTCCATCTGAGCTGGGTACCACCAAATACCAAGGAACATATAAGGACAGCCAAAGCATTCAGTAACAATCCCCTGAATACTTTTCCAGCAGGAAATTCTCTTTGCGTTTAACAGTTCTTCATACTCTAATACAGATTTGTACTGTCACCATTCAGAAGCAATGCAAACTTTTGGCACCTGGGACATCTGGTGGCAAGGTGTTGAACAGATTAAGTATGGCTACTGTAAAGCAATCATATTTGGCTTGCACCAGCCACTTCCTAGTTTCACTTGGTGCTGTATTAGATGAGGTACGTAACGACTATTTCCCATTCACCCTTTGTGCTTTTAACTTCTTTATTGTATCTTTTTCATTAGGTTCTGAGCAGTATAGCATAATATCACACAATATATATGATACAGTGAGAGAAATTCACAATTAAGATCAAGCTATAAATCTGGTCTTCAAAAACTGTCATGTCTTGAACTAAATATTATTTTTCCTCATTGCTCACTGTAATATTGAAAAAAAATATAATCCACTACTTCCTCTGTGGCAAGTATTTCTGCCAAATTTCAGTTATTTGTTAGGTGCAAGTTAGCCTCACAGATTAGCTTTATAGATAGTTAGACCAATATTGTGCACCAAAAATGAAAGAGAGAGAAAGCTATAGCCAACTCCAACTTACTACAGTAAACCAAAATTTACTGGGCACTGTTCACTGTCCTTTTTATTGTTTGGACAATTACCACCATTAGCTACTCACACTGCTACATTCAGAGCTTCAGCTTTTTAAACGTGGTATTGCTTTTGTGTCCCCTCAAAAAATAGTAACTATTGCTTTTTACACAAGATAAAGGTGATAACATCAACTTGTTTTGTGCTAGTGATAAAATTCAAGAACAAAAAAAGGCATTAAAAAGGAACCTTCTAAAAACAGGACTTACCCTATTTTTAAGATGAAATGTATTTCTGTTTATCAAATGACTATGTCTTCTCTGGACATTGAGACAAACTTTGGTTCTTCTTTTCTTTTCTGACTTCTGTTCCTTAGCTGTAAAATCTGTATGTATATTCTATCTAAAAGAAATGGCTTAATCTAGTGTGGTAACTATTGCTGCAATCTTATGTTTGCAGTTGAAGCAGTGAGAAAAATTAACAGCAAAAATTCCATTCCTATCTTGTTGTTTTATACGTAAAGCATAAGCACACGATAATCCTCATCACACTTATTTTGCAAAAGATGCCATTACATTTTGTGATTATCTACTCATCACTGCAAACTATTTGTTTTACATTTATGTATTTAATCTATAAGTTTCCCCATATTCAGACTTGGCTAGGATATTCTGTTAAAATACACTTTAATAGATCTTGAATGCTTTAATGGACTTATGGATAGACATTCACATATTAATACACATTTATTTTGATTGTGAATGCATAGACATACTCACTGAAAATAAAATTAATAGACTAAAAAAGGGAAATGAGACTTGTAGATAGGAAATTTACGATGGTAGAAGATGACAGAACTTTGTTTTGGACATCAGTTTGGTTAGCATCTCAAAATCTTATAAGAAGAAGAACCCAAAAGAAGCAGTTGACGTAACTGGATGCACACACACTCTATATTAAAAAGTTTCTTCATTTTATCTCTACAGTCATTTATTTGTTGTACTCATCTAGGTTTGATATCTATCTGTAATTCTGTCTTGTTTTTCTAAATGGTGTTCAAATTTTGTCCAGGAAAGAGACAATGATTCAACTATATTTTGCAGGCAGCTAATTTATTTTCACGGTGAGTTAAGTGCTGGGCAGCTCTGTTAAAGTTTTCCCTTACTTTATGAAAAAGCATTAATCTAATTAGATTTCTACAGTTGTGTTACATTTAGGAGCAAAGTAGATGTTAGACAAAACAGGCTCTTGCAGCTGAGGCTGTCATTTTGTTACACGGGGTATCCTTTCTCCCTGAAATTCAGTTTTTGTAGTTTCTCTTATGCAACACAAGCTAGCTTGTTTTGAGTAAAAAAAATTAATTTTTCACTCTTCCATTCTTTGACCTAGTTTCACTACTATTAATTTTAAGCAAATACATTTTTAATAATACATTTGGTATGGCATATTACTGACAATTCTGCATATTATAATTAAATTTAGAATTTTTTTAGCCGTACTTTATGAGTGAGAAATTATAATCCAATATTGACATTCCCCTACTAATGTAAACAATTAAATCCATATAGGTATCAGCATGACTAGTTTAATTCAGATACATTTTACACTTCTGCAGCTCCTCCTGAAATTTGAAGGGTAAGGTAATGGTAAAAGCGTTTACATAAGGATATCAAAGTCTTAGTTTCAGAACCCAGCAATGAAAATATTGACTTTTATTACCAATTTTTCCTCTTTAACATTTTTTTTTAGAACAAAAGAATTCATTGTTGATAAACATAACCTTTTTTTTTTTCTTTTTTTTCTTTTTAATTACCATCTCTAAAAATGCAAAACAAATAGTGCATCAAATTAATTAGCCAGTTATGGAAGACAGCTGTCCATTCCTGTCATACTAAGGTTTTTAGTTACCGATGTGCAGAATGACTCTGAGCTTTCTTTCAAAATTTCTTGGACATCAGTTCATCAACAGTAAGTCTCATACTTTGTAAGACAAAACCTTAAAAGGTCACGAATTCACAGGACATTTTCAGATGATTAAAACAGTCTTCCCATCATTCAAATTTACTGATTTAATGAGGTTCTTCTTTTCAGTAGCACATTACAAAACAATTTAGGATGATGAAAACACCTCTTCTGTCATTCTAATTTACTTATTACACAAAGATCCTCATTTCAGCAGCTTGTGGTTTTGATGAATCCCCCACATTTTTAATGTAAATGACAATGAATTGTTCTTTTGAGGTTAATGAAACTTTATAAAAAAAAAATTGAACTCAGAAAAAAGTCTATATATTCCAGAAATTAGCACTTTGAAGAAGTATACTAACAAGTGTCATTGTTTTACATTCATGAATAGGAATAAAAGTATGTATTAAAGGAACTGATGAAATATTTGCAATGTATTTTTACTACTACATTTTATTTACATAATTATTAAACAATGAGTAACTCTCATCTCATCCCAGCTGGAAAACAAAGAATACAGCAGTTTACTTACAACGATCTCTTGAACATTGTTTTAAGAAACTTTGAGGGTTTTTTAAAGATTTCTAATGTATTAATCAAACATTTACAAGACATTTTAAATCAATTGATTTGAAGGAATTTGAATTGTATCCCATCAGCAGAGTACTAACTACATAAAAAGGAATGGATGTATGTTCTGGATGATTTTTTTTCTCTGAACTGAAGTATATCCATGATATGATCCTTAGACGATTAGAGCAATCTGCTTAGTGACTAGTAACTTTACATGTTTTTTAATTTGGAAAACCAGTTTGAATATTGACTTAGAGACAAAGAAATAAAAGATTCTCTGTCAATGTTCACAGTTTTCAGCTTCTAAAATCAATCTAACCATTATACAGATGATACAAAAACCTACAACTTTCAAGAGTTTAAAACCTGTAACATCTATAAAACAATCCCCATAAGGTTGACAATCAGGAATTTGTATTTTCTCCATTTTGTCCTTTAAAAATCTACATTTACAGGACTCAAAGATTCCCCACTGATTTAAAGCAAAAAGTAAAATGTAAGTGCTAAGATCTTTTAAGAAATCTTTTCTTTACATCTATGTCACTTTGGAATACGCACCTAGATCTATATTTCATGCTGAAAGTGATTAGTCCATTCTTTTTCAAAGCATGACCACAATACCACTTTCTAGGTCTTTTCAAATGAATTGAGATATGATTAACGTGGCATTTACTCTCACTTGCAGTATAGGTATTTTTTCTTTGCAAAAGATTTTTAGCTTCTTTAAGAAAACTGAGCAAATAATTGAAGGGTTTATATATATATTTTTTTACTCTAACTAATAAAATCAGTTGACTGTGGTGAGATCTAGCGGTAAGTAGTTTGAAGTCCTCAGCAGGACACCAAGAGTCAGAAGTGGTGCTGTAAATTCAGCGTGGGGCTTCAACACAGTGCTAAGTGTGGCCTGAATCTCTGGGGCTTCCCTTTGATGCAAGTGCAGTATATTAACTGGAAAAGCATTCACTTTTATTTGTCTGTACTGTCTGCGACAGCAATATCGCCTCATTTAGGCTAGTTCAACATGAAAATGCACAGAGAAGCAATCTGTTACAAATTAGCACAGCTCCCCTTTCATTTTACTAGCTAGTAATTGGAAGGGGTTACAAAAGTGTAATTTATCAGATTATATGTGTTTATCTTTTTGTGGGGACAGCATGCCTTTGGTGAATTTTCCTACGCACCCTGAGGGAATAATCTTTCCTTGATGTCCATTAGATCTGAAAGAAAACAATGACGCCTGTGAAATATAGGAGTATAATTTGTTAGGTTTGAGAAGGAACAGTTTCCCAGACATCTAAAATGGTATTAATGACTTTATTAGAACCTTACCGCTCTTTGGAAATGCTTTTGCTCTCTCGTTTCCAAATGGTCTTGAAGTCACTGCAGAATTCGTACCACACCGTGAAAACATAGTTTGGTGTGATCTCCTTCTCACCAGGCTTTGGCTTTATCCCAAAGTATCCCACTGTTTCTTCAAAGCTAGGAGGGGGGCGGGGAAAGAAACTGTCAACAATAAGCCTAGAGGGGAAAGAGTTTCTCTGAGGGCTGATTTCTGATTCAGTAGTCAAGGCTGGTAATTACCATAACTTCCCCTTATCCTTGGAAACCATAGCAGCAATTCACACCAAGCGTTAACTATCCTTCCGACACCTACCTCACTCTCAGGAGGTCAACTTATAGATGCATGAGCCACCACAGAGATATGTCACACAGTCAAATCAGGGGCATTCAGTTGTAAAGAAGAAAAACTGAATTTCTTGTATTACAGGAAATGCTATATTCTACCTATGTTTTTAATTTTATTCACAATGTGCCATAGAGACCGTATTTTGCCATTTCTCTTTATTGAAGGACTACAGAAGAGACCAGGTAAGGGAAAAACCTCCAGCTCTGGTTAAAAATAACTTTCAAATAGTTAAGGAGAATTCTGAGTAGCAGTAAAAAAAAATCCACCATTCAGTGGCGATCAATTTGCAAGGATTTTACTGAAAATAAATTGCCTCCTTCCAAGTGTGTCAATAAGAAGATAACAGCAATGAACTTTATGAAAAAACATTATAAATATGGCAATGCCCTTTTATTTTATAATGCATAATGCATAATAATTTTATAACTGTTATGCAGCTGAATATTTTCAAAGTAGTCTATTATTACAGAAGATACTTCTGACGATATTTTAACTGATTGTGCTAATTTAACCTTTATGACATTGCTTTGTGCAGATAAAATGGGGAGACTGATCTAAATGAAACAAAGTAGTATGTTTACTTTTGTAAAGGTTGAATCATTTCTCTCTCCAAAGCAGATGTCACAGTCCAGTAAGATTTGGTGATAGTTATTAAAAATAATATATATTTTTCATGGTCTAAAGAAAGATCAGTGGTAATCTGTACTTTTACATTACTTTTCTGAGCATAGAGCGAGTTCACCTTACTTAGACACTCAGGTTAGTCTTTCTACACAGTCAGAAAAAGAGAGAAATCTCCCAAAGATCTCCCAAGGACAGTCCATGTCTCAGGTGAAATGTTTCAATTTGCTGCAGCAGGTGGCAGAAAATTGGCTAAACTGTTGACTAACAGCTGGCTGACCTGTTTAATTTCTACACACTGACAAACCTTCCTTCTGTGGCACAGTTGTTTTCATGTCCTATCTGCTTTGCGGCCTTTCTGGAGCAGAGTAGGCTCTCCAGGGTACAAAGGTACATTTAATTTGCAGTTGACATAAGGAATTAGTTGGCTGATACTGAGTTTAAGTTTCTCAATTGCTAACTAAACATTCAGCATTTTAAGTTACTACTGAAAAGATCTGTTACTCCTAAAAGTCAGGAAGCAGCCCAGGAAGCAAGAGCAAGCTGAATGAAAGCAAACAGTGCTACTTGGGGGAGATCTGAAGATGAAACACGAAAATGGGCAAAGCACTAAGTGTCAGGATGAAGGCAGAGGAGGAGGGAGGTGGGGGGCAGAGGAGTTCAGAATTCAGGACAGCTCTATCAGCTGCAGTTGGAATGGAGGATTCAGCTAGGAAGAAGCGAGTGTGATGTTAGCAGAGCTGCTGTTACATAAAACAGAGCTGCAAAGGGAGCTTCTGGTCCTACTGTTCCTTGCTCAGCTACCCTAGTTGAGCTGTATGAACAGCTGAGAAATATTTGGCCAACTGAGTGCAATGCAAATAAGCTAAAAATCAATGTATTGTGTATCTATTATTCTATAAATCTATTATTCTTTTCATAGATGCTCTTCAAAAAATGCATGAAAAAGGTTTTGCAAGCTTTTCTTAAAACTGTCTTATAATTTTACATTTTTTATGAATAGAACAAAACAATCTTGAAAAAGTATGAGGATATAAATGCAACATGAAGAAAATAGTTTGCATTTTTTTTGCTTTTTTTTTCTAGTTTTCATATAAGAACGTGATAACTTATCTTTACAACCAAAAGCGTAACAGCTAAAATTACCTCAGCTGATATAGCTAACATAAATAACGTTAAAAGTACACACTTCAATCTAATGAAAATATAACCTGCTACACAATATTTTTTAGAAATACTAACTTATCAAACAGTTTATCTATCCATGTATCAACTTATCTTAATTTTTCCTACATGCTGCCTCTTCTGGAATAAGCAAGGTATAGTTTTCAGATAGCTTAGGTGATGAAACGGTTCCATGACAGTGAAACATACTTTTACTACATTAAGTAGTTAATCAGTTACTACAGTATTCTTTAAAACAATGATTCAATTCATCGTCGACAGTAATTAAAACCTCAAACACAGGAGACTCTTCGGCTAAACATCTAACTGAACTTTCTCCTGGAAGACTATATAAGAAATTTTCAGAAAGCATTACTTCTTTGAAGTACGGATGCTTTTTCCTATTTTATATAATTCCTAGATCAATAACATCTTTAACCAAAAGCAAACAGTTGGAAAAAAACAAGAAAAAACCTTACCATTTTTGTGCATTTTCCAAACTGCTCTCCTCTTTTTTACGTTCTTCTTTAGCTGTTAGTGAGAAACATTTCAAACATATAAATTACTGCCTTAATGTTTGAGAGATCACAAAGATTTAGCATTCCTTACATTCCAAATTGGATAGGTTGCAAGCTAGATATAATAGAAGTAATAAACATTTACTAATTTTCAATTTTTATTTATTATATCTAAATCTGTGCTCCGAACATAGCAATAAAGTGTACTGGATTTGAAAATAATTTAAAATCTGATACCATAATATATAGAAATATATATTAATCAGAATAAAAGGAAATAATTATCTTGACATTCAGATTTGAAAAAAGAGAACACTAAGTTGTGTATATTCCTTTATTGTTGCTGACCAGAACTTACAAATTTATACCAATTTCTGCAGTGCAAATAATTGGAAATTGCTGAACAGGTACCAAACACAGTAACACCAACTGTTCCATATAGCTATCACATTTTGTTCAGGAAGCTGGAAAGTGAAAACACATGTACTAAGTTTTAAATGTACACAATTTTTTGAAAAAGCAGCCAAGAGTTTGAAATATGGTCACTGAATCTGAACCCCTCTGTTACAGAGTGCTCAGACGAACTACTTGCAGGGCTTGATTTTCAAAGGATGGACATTCTCTGCTTTTCAGTGTTTTCCTCAAGCAAAAGCCCTAGTTTTGTTTGAAAAATGCTGATCAATTCTTCTTAATTCCGTATAGAGTATAGCCAACTTAGCTGCAGCAGAATACTACGTGCGTAAAAAAATGTTACTGAAGGGGAAGAGTTATTTCTATTTCACAACAGAATAAATTCTGTAAGTGCGAATATTAACAGAATTCAGACACTGTAACGATACAAAGATAAAGAACTGCTCTCTCCATAGGAGTGCACATGTTGATGAAATGTAGTTACAGCTATAAACTTTATTTCAGACAAGGCCATCAAGAAATATATACAGAATGATCCCATTTCACAACTATGGTACTTACACAGAGATTTGTATTAAAGTAAAATCACTTAAAAACTGGTTTACTTCAGAACACTGCTGAACATTGACAAAACAAAGTAATTTCTACTCATATGTTGGGCAAATGCGTTGGAGATACTTATTCAGAAGATTATATCATTATGGCAAAAGCAAAAAGCAATGTTGTGTGTGCTGTGTAAAGAAAACAAGGAATTCTATATATATATTTGATAGGACAAGGGGAAATGGTTTCTCAGCAACTGGCACTGGAACAGGTTGCTCAGCAAGGTGGTGGAACTCTTGTCCTTGGAGACATTCAAGGTCAGGCTGGACAGGGCTCTGAGCAACCTTATCTAGCTGTAGGTGTTCCTGTACATTGCAGGGGAGTTGGAGTAGATGACCTTTAAGGGTCTCTTCCAACTCAAACGATTCTATAATTCTATGCCATTGAATTCTCCACCTCAAATCCTGGTGGTAAGACAGCTACAACTGAAATAGGTAGAGCAGCTCTGATTTATTGTGTTTGTTTCAGGCTAAAGTTCATCTAATATACTTAGTTTGTTATTTTCATGGCTCTTATATTTTTTTTATCATCAAGACCGGGAAACATAAGCAGGAATTCTGATAGTTTATAACTATGCAGAATTAACTACATATAGGAAAGCCAAATTAGTTAAAAGCTAAACTGTGTATAAAATTGAACAGTATATGATAATATTTAAAGTTCAGTGTAAGAATTGACCTACTGGATTTTAATCTCTTAAGAACACATTAAGGAAAGATGGAGGGAAAAAACTTAGTTACAAAAAGTGAAAAAAAGAACATGTGACTTCTAGGAAAGAACACACAAAGTTTACATTAATATGATAGTGTGTTTGTTTGTGTACCAATATAAGGGTAAAGAGGAAGCAAGAAAGTAACTATTAGATGTATGATAGTGTTTTCCATACCTTTAGCTATAACCATGTCTACCCAATAAATACTTAAAAGTATGTCTTTGAAATTAATATGTTGAGACTTGTTAAGAAAACAAAAGAACAACTCTATGTAACAAATTCTAAGTAAACAGGAGTTACAGATACTGTATGATGCATAAGACAAGAAAATAGAGCAATTATTTAGTCTACTCTGCAATTCTTAAGTAATCTTCTACTCAGAATCCTGCTATTCTTCCCCCTGTCCACAACCTGCAGTAACTAACATTATCAATAACATCAGTAAAGGTTTCCATGAAACACTGTATTTTCCTCCACAGATCCACAATCAAGGTATAAATCCTCATTTTATAACATTGCCAAGAACAATTAAATTGAATTACATAAAGAATTTATTTATTTTTATTTCTCTGACAGCAGCAGATTTGTTGTTTTGTTAAAGTGGAACTACGTAACTCTCTCACTCTTAGACCATATGCTTGACCTCAATTTCCTTAATTTAAGCACATAGTCACAGCCACATCAGATCTGCACAAATGCTCATCTAGCCCAATTTCTGCCTCTGGCAGACATTAAAGCAGGTGCTCTGTTAAGGGTAAAGAAAAGGACAAACATACTCCTTTCCCTGAGTATTCTCTCTCTGAGATTTTGTAGTTCAGATATTGCCTACACTGGATGTCACTTTTGTGCAATTCTTGAAGGAATTCCAATAACGTGCCCATTCTTCGCCTAAGCTTTTATAAGCTTTTTATGCACTCCAGTCTTTAACAGGGACAAAAGGACCAAAATGGTGCTTGACCCTTCAGACACATGAGTTGGAGATGTGTACCTCAGATTAAATCTAACCTAAAATTTGAATCTATACTGTATTCACAGAAAGGTCACTGCTGTTTCATTCTGCAGATCCAATCTTTCTGCACCAAATTCATCTGCAATACAAATGCACATGTTACACATCACATATACGTAGATTAGATATCAGTCCTTCAAAATGTCTTCTAAACTGGTAAGGAGCCTTCTGTCTGGTCTCGGAATTATTATGATTGACCGTCTTTCAAAATGAAGGGAATTGTCAAATGGAAGTTTGCTTTCTTGATATGTCTAAATGAAGGTTCTTAATCAATTTATCTTAATCCATCTTAGTCAATGTATCTTCTAATATAGATATGAACGCAAGGGTCAGTAAAGAATTTCTGTGTCTTTTTACAGGCAAGAGTTTGAAAGGAAAACACCTTGCAAAATATGCAGTTCTAATCTGCTGTAGGAATATTTTTTTGTAATGTAGCTATAGGCTCTGAAGACCAGCCACTGGTCTTAATCATCCTATCTGTATCTCATGCTGAGGATGAAAAAACAACATTATCTTGAGAAATTACCAGAAAATATTTCTTTTAAACACATCTAATATATGCAAAGCAGCTCCCAGCTACAACAAAACCAAGATCTCTTCATGTATCGGGGTACTAGGAAATAGTTCCCAAAAGAACAAAGGGAAGTCAATATTGGATAGTGTCAAAGACTGAATGCTGGCAAAGGCAAATAACCAACAGACAAAAGAAGGATGAGACAACTTGCTCTAAGAGTGGAGGACAAAAGAAAGAAAAATGGGTGCACAGCTATCAGTTACATCTGCCCTGTTTGTCACTGCATGGAAAAATCTGGATTTGTTAAGTATACAAATCCATCTAAGTAGAATAATTCACCCAAGTCTACTGATCCAGTTGTGACCATTACAGCTTTTTGGTTTTTTTCAGTATCTTATTATTTTCAGAACGGAAGGATCCCATGTATAGCCTTTCATCACTTTTATAAACATTCCAGAGCAATGAGAATCTTCAAAATTATGAGAATGCTCAGAGAACTAGCAGTTGGGGTACAGAAATCAGAACTCTCAGATTTATATTTCAGAGCTGAGTTCATGTGGTTCACAAAGTTTATGCTTCATGGACATTTAGAGACTAGCTAATTATAGGGTGTTTTTTCTTTTTTTGGGGGGGGGGGGGG